>NC_087213.1:38545636-38680636 GCF_015104395.2 Macrobrachium nipponense
ATAGCCCCACTTGGTTCCATCAGTCTACATATAGCCCCACTTGGTTCCATCAGTCTACATATAGCCCCACTTGGTTCCATCAGTCTACATATAGCCCCACTTGGTTCCATCAGTCTACATATAGCCCCACTTGGTTCCATCAGTCTACATATAGCCCCACTTGGTTCCATCAGTCTACATATAGCCCCACTTGGTTCCATCAGTCTACATATAGCCCCACTTGGTTCCATCAGTCTACATATAACCATGTTCCTTCGTAAGTTATACTTTAAGGGGACGGATGGTTCTAGAAGGTCCAGTGAAATATTGCGACTTCATCTGCTCATCCAAAGTAGGTAAAAATATATTCCTTCGTTACTCTCCCTTTGTTTTAATGGGTAGGTACTCAGGATATAGCAGACGATGATTGTATGACCGTCACGCAGGGGTTTTTCCATTTCCATTTATTCGCGTTATTGAATCAGTCCTGAAAGTTTTTGTTAAGCAATTTTTGTTTGTTTGTTTGTTTGTATGTTGCATGGAACCAGTAGTTATTCGAACGTCTATCACCAGAAATACACATCTCTCACTCCTCAAGGGAATGCCCCAGAATCGAACTCTCTTGGATATAGTAACGGGATCAAGTTTTACAAAGGGTAGTATGGTATTTGAGGAGAGAGAAGCGCAGAAAGTGTGAATTGGACTAACGGTGAAGGGATTTACCGAATTCGAAACTAAGTTCTCAATCTTTACTGGACAATCCCAAGTGGACATTTATTACACCATTCATTAAACTTCATATTTTTATTTTATTTATTAGTCACATTTAATTTTATGAATAATTTCTTTCACTAATTCATTTACCATAATTCAACTTATTTAACCTTCATTACGGCACTGAATGGCCTTCTTTGCCTCAATGCCTGGGCTTTAGCCCTCAATATCATCCATCCATCCATCCAAGTGGACGTGATAAGGCAGACTTATCTTTCGAACATTGGAAGAGTTTCCGATCTATGGGGGGAAAAGTAAAAGGATTAGGCCAATAGTATTGCATAAGAATTCTTAAATGGTCGTTGCAATTTTTTAGATTAAGGAAATAACTTTAGATTCTTAGGTGATCGGGGTAATATTAAGTAATCTTAAGTTAGGCTAAGTTAGATATGAGGATAGGTTTCATGAGCTAGGGATAAGATTAAATTACGTACTGTATCATTAAGGTAATAAATTAGGTTAAAGAAAATCGGAATTTTATTTGCTAACCTTCAAATCTGTTCCCACTATTCTGCTTCAGTGGGACTTTCTAGAGAATAGTTTCGTCTTTGAATTTAAGGCTTATATACCTTTATACGAAGTGTTTTCTTATATCAGTAGAATGGCCTCTTACTATATTTAACAAAATTTACTGAAAAGCCTCGCTCGCCCATTTCCTAGGAATGCCGTTGCTCTGCGAGAATGTAAGATATTCTGACTTATTTTTATTTAAAACCTTTTATATCAAATAATACCCTCGTCTCCAGCTGCTGGACTCATTTCAGTTGTTACCTTTGTACCTACAGGTGCAGTATGGATGGCGTGAGCTCTCGAACCCACTGTAACAATTACGCCTCTTAGCCTGTATATTTTTCACCTGTTGTACTATTTTCTGCCACGAAGTAAAAAAGCAAGCCATTTAATGTTACTTTTCTTTTAAGTATTGCATGTACTTGATTTCAGCGAGAGCAGTAAATGCATGTCCATTTACGTTCGATTCTGTATGAGAGTAAAGCCCCTTGCAACATATAAACCCCGTTGTCCCACAACCTTTTCTGCTCTTGAAGGGCGATTAATAGTTGACAGGTTAAGATTTTTGTTCCTTGCATTGATTTTCTACGAAGAGTAGAGAATCGCCAGGGGTGTTTCGGGTAACAGCGAATGAAACCCTTTTTCTAAAGGAAACAATTGCTCAGCAGATTTTCTTCTTCCTTCTTATTGTATTAACTCTATACAACAATCCAACTCATTTGTGTCTGGTTTTGCTCACAAGAAAATATCGCTAATAACAACACAAAGCTCTGCTATGTAACGAATCAAATGAAGTGTCCGTAATCATTTCTCATAAGGAAATGAAGTATGTAATATATCTAGAGATCACTCCTGGGATAACTTATAATTAACTACGTGTCCAGGTAATTTCATAATCTTTCTCATCTTATGTTTCTTAGTCCTGCCTTTCTCAGACCTTTAATTCCCCATGACCACCAATATTTGTTACTTTCTCGTTAAGTTCTGTATTTTTGTTACTGACGTTATTAGTAGGCTTTTATTTCTTAATTGAACATGACGATACAGGTGTAAATGTACCGTGTTAAAGCATTAAGCAGAGTCTGCACGGTGTGATAGTGATCTAAAACGTTAAGTATAAACTAAACTGTCTTGAAAGCTTACGTGTAGATGGCTTTAGAAGTTCTGTGGGCTCGTTATTGGAGTATGTGGTTTTCAGAGACTGCATTTGATGTTGACATAAAATACTTTAAAAAGCTTGCCTATAATTAAGTGACAAGAAAAATAATAATAAGGCAGAGATAAAATTACCGGGTAACTAGAGTGTCGTAACCCAATATCTCCCTCTCTCTCAACTTGGTCTGCGTAATTGACTGAAGCACCTGTGTCGTCTGTACAACTTGGTCATCCCAAATGATTATCAGCTACTTTACGTCAGGTGTTAACCACATAATCAAAGTTCTGAAGCGTCTGCTGTGACATAGCCTCTATGCCACAAGTCATTCACGATCTGGGATGTTCCTCCTTGGACGAGTGGTTTGCATAACCCGCCCATCAATCTGGTACTCCGAGTTCGCTCCCCACTGTTGCCAATGCAGAGCCAGAAGAATTTATTTCTGATTAGAAAATCATTTCTCGATATAATGTGGTTCAGATCCCACAATAAGCTATAGGTCACGTTGCTAATTAACCAAATAGTTCCCAGCCATGTAAAAGTAAAAAGAATATTAATCCTTTGGGCCAGCTCTAGGAGAGCTGTTAATCAGCTCAGTGGTCTGGTTAAACTAAGGTATACTACTTTTTTACGGTCCGGAGGCTAATCAGTTTTTAACAATTACTATAATACAGACAGTGTCAACCAGAAGGTATAATTTACATCTTGTATGGCTATTTCGGAAAACAGAAAATCTTGGCCCAGGCGTTACTGATCAGCGTGGTTGAACTGCTCAGAAATTCTGTCAGTTTACAGTCTCCACATGAAACAAGAGTCCACTCATACCGGGATTATGTTTGCATAACTGTGAAAGTTTTGAGATACACATTACCCCATCATGAGTACATTACCAGAACCACTGATGAAAAAAAAACATTCCTAGCATAATTTTAAGTTGGCTTAGAGCGAAGAGTAGAACTACTACAAACATGTCTGATAAAGATGCTGAACTAATCTATTCTTAGTCATAAACTCTGACTGATTTATATAGAGAAGGAAACATGATCTTGAATTTAAAAATTCCTATGGATGGACATGATGCAATAAACACATAAAGGTAATGTCATCATGATCAAACGAACTCTCAAAATTTTGTAGAAAGTCACGTAGTAAAGGGAATTTGCAAATGTGAGAAATCAAGGCTGTAATATAAAATCCAAAGAACAAAAATAAATGTCTCATTTTCGGTGACGCAAGCTGAAATCCTCCACCTCTGAACACAACTGATCTGTTATGTATGTGTGCTACCTTGCTGAAGAAACCGTTAGTCATGCCTAAAGACGAAAGAGGAGGAACTTTACAGTCCATTCTAATAGACGATGCTGATGCCAAGCAGTCTTCCTGTTAATGTTCCAAAGCTTGTCAGTTTCACCTCACACAACGTTTTAGCAAATTTTCTTCTCACTCTAAGAACAGTTAAAACACTTGGGCAACCAGAAAATTAGTGTTAGGATGATCCATGTCGTAGAAAGACGAGTGCACAATCTTCCTCGACTGGAATCCACTGCGTTCCTGCTGTGTTAGTTCTAGAACATTTGGCTGGTGGCAAATGAGTGATGGTTCTTTGTTAATACGATCATACTCATTTCTGTTTGAAAACTATATTCGTCCAGGTCGTGGGAGATTCGTCTGTGGGTTGTTTCAGCCTGTTAATTGTATAGCAATGTCCTATCGGGCCCAGGGAATAAATCTATAGCAATGGCAAAAGCTTAACTGGCTGTGCGATCCCGCCAAATGCAGAAGGCACTCCCGCCACATAACTCGATTGAGGTAGCAGCAACTAGTTTTCTCTCCCTGGTACACGGCTAAATCCTTCACCATCATACATTCCATGATTTGAGTTGTGTCCTCTTGCTGTGCAATGTACCATAAGTAGTAATGTTCTATTCCCTGACCCGCAATGAATATCAATTGTTTGATAACCAGGTTTTTGAGTTAAATTGATCTGTGAATCTCTTAAGGGCCACGTGGTCCTCGTGAAGTCAGGTAGTAAATTTCAGGGGTGTTGTCTCAGGTTATAGTGTGTGAAGTTAGGGTTCAAATGTTTATTTTTTGTAATAAAATCTTGTAAAATCCTGTTTTACCTAATTTAGTACTCGTCCCTAGTGAAAGAGCAGGAGCTGTCCACTAAGGTACGCCAAAACAACCAGTAACATTAGGCAAATCAGTAAAAACCCAGTTTTGAAGGTATATTTCGCAACTTGTCCCTCAAACTGGATTTGACCTAACCGATCGGCTTCCGAACATTGACAAGTGAATTATGTTGTTTAGAGTAGTCTTGAGGCAACCAAACTGCCGTTGTGAAACCTTGGGAATGATCTCGCCAAGAACCCAGCCAATGAAGTCTGTAATCAACTAAAGGCCGTTGCAGGAAGAGTGAGGTAGATTACGACAACCGTATTGTGAGTTTGATTTGAGGCGAGCGGGCATGCCAGGTCGGAGAGAACTAAAAGTTAGGTTCCCTTTAATGACAATGTTCATATCCCCATCCACAATGATGGGCTGAAGAATGTACAGAAACGTTTAAAAGAAAAGGGGTGCAAAATGGCCTACACAACAGCAAAAAGGATGTTTTGAATCATATCAATCTGTTAATTGGGCTGATTATTTTATTTTTTTCATAACTGGGATGGACAAAATTGAAGGAGTTAACTTGTTCGTGGCTCATGATGGGGTTTTACCTTACTGTTTGAACCCTATGTGTGTGTAGGTTGGTAGGAACTGAACAAGATATAGACATATGGTGGAAATTGGATGCGATTGGTATCGCACTACACAAACAGTTTACTACATCTGAACATAAAGCCATGGAAAAGGTGCAACAATGTATCTCAATGACAGAACAAGGCTATCATGTGAGCTTTACCACTCTGTGGGTCAGAGCAAACACTATATGCAATGCTCTTGCACAACTGAACTCGCTCAAGAAGCAATTCGAGAGGGATCCTGGTAATAGAACCGCTTACCAGAACGTCCTTCAGACATATCTGGAAACAGGCTTTGTAGAAGAAGTACACAGCCCCCAAATAGAGGGAGATTACCTTCCTCAATTCGGGGTGAAAAGGCAAAGCCTGACCACCCCTCTTCGCATGGTTTTCAGTACCTCCTCTAAGATCAAGGGATAGCCATTATTGAACGATTATCTATACCCAGCAGGGACATGCACATAGGGAGGGCTGCAGGAGCTCCAGCCCCTTTCCTTTGCCCTCTGTAAGTAAAAAGGAGAGACAATAAGAAAATAGAGAAAAATTAAATAAAATTGACCAATAAGCACTTTTTTTTTATTGTAGCATAATTCTAAAACTGCCATATCACCTATACCCCAAGTTCCCAACACACTGCACAGATTCTGCATACACTTGTATAGAAAGTTTGTGATGTGAAAAGATCATCAATAACAGCGGCTGGGTGCACTGAGATGACCCCAGTCTGGCCCTTTGGGGCAGGGTGTAAAAGTATCAGACACCTGTGTACTACACTGAATTAACATTTAGTTTATTGTTTCCTTCTACCTAACACTAATGTACACTGCATTTGGTAGCAATAGACATTTTCAGAATATGTTCTAGTGTTGTGCCCTTAGTGGGGAACTTCTGCTTAATAGCTATTAAATTTTGTCAAACCGAATTTTTAATAAGCTAAAAAATGAGCCATTGCTCAAATCTGTACATAATCCCATTTTTTTACAATTTAATTTCAAAGTAGCACCAAGGTACTTCAGTGGAGAGCGCCATTCATCCAGGATTCGACTGTTGCCATCTGGCGGATTAGTACTGATAACGTAGAGTAGCGTTCGCCTCAATAACAAGCACAGCGAAGCACGCGTATTGTATTATGTTCGTCCTCAGTATTGTCCTGGTGTTTTAGGTCAATTGTCATTCAAATAGCGTCAATTATGCCAACTTGTATGGCGTTTGGTTGTGCCAATACTTCTGGCAAGTGTCCTAAAGGCATATTATTCCACAGGATTCCATCAAACAGAGAGAAATCAAGTCACTGGCTGATGGCTCTTCGAAGGGAGGATATCAACATCAAAACCTTTCAACCTACGACGCAAACCGTTGTCTTTTTGGACCATTTCTTGCCAACAGATTTAAAAGTTGACATTAGGAGCAGGTTATTAGGTATGGCTATGAAATTTATGTAATATGTTTTGGGAACTTAATTTCCCTCTGAACAAACAACGGTACTGCTATCTATACTATGGTGCCTCCACTTGTATGCATTTGAATTGAAATATAGTCTTGTCAGTTGCCATGCGCATGGTGTGATGGGGTGAATGGCAGTTTTCTAAATGCGTGTGTGTGTCCATGAATTGATGAGGGCCTTCACTTAGTCCTTTTTAACTAGTTTAATTAATGCGGTTTTAGAATTTAGGGCTGAATGCCTAATTATGACTACTTCTTTATTTACCATTTCAATCATATATTTTCAACTTACAAATACAAACCAAAAAGGATGTTATCTGAAGATCCTGTGCCCTCAGTTTTTGTTCCGCCTGTCTGTGCTTACCGTAGCATAATGTCATGCATAACAGATGAGCCACACAAAATGGCTGAGCCCATGGTACAATAGAAAATTGGTTGTAAAAAAATAAGAAAATGCCCCTTTCAAAAACCTTTATTCACCAGGGGTACTTAAATGGAATAATACTTCATATGGAACAGCTCAAATGCAACCAGAAGTTCCCCTTTAAGGCCTTCGTAGGGCAGCGCTCTGGGTTGGCTGGTTATCCAGGGGGCAAGGCGGTTGAACACATCTTCTGGGAAAGCTGCAGCGATAAGGTCCACCTTGGTTCCTTCCCTGGTGACCCCGTGGAGCCAGAATTGGATCTCCGTATGGTGTAGCTAGGCTGGGACGTTCTGTCTGGAGAAGGGCAGCAGTTTCATAAAGTGGGGCTCCACTGGCGCGGTGGCGATGTGCAAGGACATCGATTGGGGCGCGGGTTGGGGTGTCGGGGGACCACCTGGGGAGAGCATGGATCGTGCCACGGGTCGGGGATGGGCCGTCAAAGAACCAGAGGGAACAGTGATGGACAGCTCCCACTTTTGAGTCGAGTTCTCTATGTCTGCCAGCTCACACTTACATTGACAGGTCTTGTAAATGGTGGGTCAAACTGTGAGATAAATGCCAAAACACTCCTGTAGAGGACGTACCATTTTGAGTCCACTAATGGCGTTGTGGTCGACCATGGATAAGAGCACCAGAGAACCTAGACTGAGCACCGTATGGGTCCGTTAAAGGTTTTCTGGGGATAGGTGGCTTGAGCTGCTACCATCCTAATCCAGGAGGTCACCAGTTGTGAGGACTGGAATCAGAAAAGGAGAAAGCTCTAACTAACTTTATTGTTGTTGTTTGAGATTAAGCTGGCCTTATGCCAGCACAGGCTCTTGCTCCTAGAGCAGCCCGTAGGACTTTATTGAACAAAGACGGCTGTATATGAGGCAGCAGTGTGGGTGGAAACTTATGCTGGGGCCACACATTCACGTATCACGACGGCGTATACCCACGTATGTGGATCATGGGCATCATCACAGTGAAATGACCTTGAACAGTGGTAAACAGGACACAGGCTGACGGATGTTGTTTTGTGAGATTCGGCGTCTTGAAGGGAGTTGTGGAGAGTACTTGGAGGAGACTGCTGGTCTCGGAGACGGAAACAACAGCTGACCTGAGGGCACCGACCTGACCTTTTATACCATGCCACATTGTATAGGGTTGTAAATGTGCAAATCGGTTTCCCAATAGGCTACAGTGTAATTAGGAGGCCCATGTGCTTTGCGGCGGGAAGAAAACAGCGGCGGCGAACAATGCTGGTGACCCCAGCAGCTACCCTGCTGCAGTCACTGTGGGTCCCACGTGCAATGCCTGGAGCTACGTCAGGTGACATTTGGCATGACCACCCATGACTTGTTTTGAACATTTCAAAACTGGAGTGGGCTACAGCATTCCAGAGGGCGGAGCTTAGCGCTTGGACGACCTGTCACCATACGTCCACGATTTTACGTTTGTGTTACGGAACATTTACAGTTTTCTGACGTAAGATGTTGCAACAGCTTACGTCAGTAAACCGTAAATGTAACGTAAAACATACGTAAAATCGTAGGCGTACGGTGACGGGTCGTCCGGGCTCTAAGCTTCGCCCACTAGGGCGCCGTAGCCCACTCCAGTTTTGAAATGTTCAAAACAAGTCGTGGGCTGTCACACCAAATGTCACCTGACGTAGCTCCAGGCATTGCACGTGGGACCCACAGTGACTGTTGTGGGGGTAGGTGTTGGGGTCACCAGCATTGTTCGCCGTCGTTGTTTTCTTTCCGCCTCTGTACCGTGGTATAAAAGGTCAGGTCGGCGCCTCAGGTCTATGGGCCGAACAAAGGAAAGGCCCGTGCCAACAAGAAGTGTTGGCTTAATACAACAACAACAACAACCCTCAGGTCAGCTGTTGTTTCCGTCTCCCGAGACCAGCAGTTTGCTCCAAGTACTCTCCACAATGCCCTTCAAGATGCTGAACCTCCTAAAACGACCAAGGAAGGGACCATCAACGTCCCATCTTGCAGGACCTTCTTTTGGCCCGGAGAAGACTCCTACAGCCACTCCTGCAGACACTCAGGTCGAGGAAATGTCATCTTCCACCTACAGGAGTCAGAGTTGGATGAGATACAAGAGATGACAGCGGCACGGAAGACGACTGACGGACAGGGAGAAGTGGATATTGAACATATTCTACTTCCTCAAGCCCCATATCGTCCGTCAGAAGAAGCCCAAGATGTTGGGACTGCTAATGGTATGTATATTATAATGTCTGACTTAATTTTTTTTTATTTGTAGAAAATATACAATATTTTACAGTACATGCAGAGTTCTACCAAAGTGAATTAAACCGGGATTTTCAGAATGCAATATTTTTACATTCTCTCATACATGCTCCTTCCCTTTACAGTCTGCTCTGTTTACAGGCCGACCATATTGTACCCTACAACCCCAAAACGGTGGGCGTGGTCACGACGTGAAGTTGACGTACACCGAATATTACACTATTGGTGTAAGTTCCAGGTAGACGTCCGACCTTGCTTTCTTTGCGTGTATACATTCGCAGCGCAATTTACGGTGCTGACTTTACGTCCGTTAGCCCGTATCCTGTTTACCAGCTGTTCAAGGTCATTTCACCACGATGATGCCCATAATCCACATACGTGGGCATACGCTGTCGTGATACGTGAATGTGTGACCCCAGCATTAGTGTCCGTCACACACGCACATACAAAAGGGGTCAGAGCCCCCATTGCGATTGTGTTTCTTCGCAGCTGAAAATATATATATATCTTCGTGCAGAGTGCATTTTTACATGATGTATATATCGGCGGATGGGCCGTGAAATGCTTACCTTCAATCCTTTTTTGAAAGTAATTTGTGGAGATTTTCTGAAGGTACATATTTTACATTTTTTATGCTCACATGGGCAGTTTCTAAAGGCATTATAAATTAGAGCCAGTTCCTCCAGATTTTCACCAAAATAAATTCTTCAACTCTGGCCTGCCTGTGACTATAAAATAAGCAACCATTCCACATCTTATCGAGTTATCTTTCAGGGTTCTGCAAAGCTATCAAGTTACTAGTTATAAGGTATGGTTTTGCCACACCAAGTTTTTGTGAAGATTAGATGTGATGTCCAGACTTGGACAGGGTGACTTCCAGGTAAGTGGCCTTCATCATATCGATGGCAGTGGCATAACTTGTTCACTATATCGCTGGTTAATGTCTGGAAGGCTGTCCACCAAGGAAAGTCATGCTAAGGTCACACATTCACGTATCAACGCACGCACGCCCACGCATGAGCAGAAATTGGTAGTTGGCAACAGCTTACGTCAGTAAACCGTAAATGTAACGTAAAACATACATAAAATCGTAGGCGTACGGTGATGGGTTGTCCAGGCTCTAAGCTTCGCCCACTAGGGCGCCGTAGCCCGCTCCAGTTTTGAAATGTTCAAAACAAGTCATGGGTGGTCACGCCAAATGTCACCTGATGTAGCTCCAGGCATTGCACGTGGAACCCATGGTGACTACTGCAGGGTAAGCGCTAGGGTCACCTGCATTGTTCGCCATTGTTATTTTCTTTCCGCCGCGAAGGACTAGGGCCTCCTAATTACGCTGTAGCCTACGGGGAAACTGATTCGCGTGGTATTAAAGGTCAGGTCGGCGCTCAATACAACAACAACAACCCTCAGGTCAGCTGTTGTTTCCGTCTCCCGAGACCAGCAGTTTGCTCCAAGTACTCTCCACAACGCCCTTCAAGATACCAAACCTCCTAAAACGACTAAGGAAGGGACCACCAACATCACATCTTGCAGGACCTTCTTTCGGCCCGGAGAAGACTCCTACAGACGCTCAGGTCGAGGAAATGTCATCTTCCACCTACAGGAGTCGGAGTTGGATGAGATACAGAGTGATGACATCGACACGGAGGACGACTGACGGACAGGGAGAAGTGGATATTGAACATATTCTACTTCCTCAAGCCACACATTGTCCGTCAGAAGAAGCCCAAGATGTTGGGACTGCCAATGGTATGTATATTATAATCTCTGACTTAAATTTTTATTATTTGTTGAAAATATACAATATTTTACAGTACATGCAGAATTCTACCAAAGTGAATTTACAACCTGGATTTTCATAATGCAATATTTTTACATTCTCTCATACATGTGCCATCACTTTACAGTCTGCTCTGTTTACAGGCCGGCCATTTTGTACCCTACAGCCCCACAACAGTGGGCGTGGTCACGACGTGAAGGTGACGTACATAGAACATTATGCTGAGGTCACACATTCACGTATCAACGCACGCACGCCCACGCATGAGCGGAAATTGGTAGTTGGCAACAGCTTACGTCAGTAAACCGTAAATGTAACGTAAAACATACGTAAAATCATAGACGCACGGTGACGGGTCGTCCGGGCGCTAAGCTCCGCCCACTAGGTCGCCGTAGCCCACTCCAGTTTTGAAATGTTCAAAACAAGTCGTGGGTGGTCACACCAAATGTCACCTGACGTTGCTCCAGGCATTGCACGTGGGAGCCACGGTGACTGCTGCGGGGTAAGCGCTAGGGTCACCAGCATCGTTCGCCGTCGTTGTTTTCTTTCCGCGGCAAAGCATGCGGGCCTCCTAATTGCGCTGTAGCCTACGGCGAAACCGATTCACACATTTACAACCCTGTACGACATGGCAACGCTGTAGCGTGGTATAAAAGGTCAGGTCGGCGCCCTCAGGTCAGCTGTTGTTTCCGTCTCCCAAGACCAGCAGTTTCCTTCAAGCTCTCCACAGCGCCCTTCAAGATGCCGAACCTCCTAAAACGACCAAGGAAGGGACCATCAACGTCACATCTTGCAGGACCTTCTTTCGGCCCGGAAGACTCCTACAGCCACTCCTACAACCACTCCTGCAGACATTCAGGACAGGGAAAATGTCAACTTCCACCTACAGGAGTCGGAGTTGGATGAGATTCTGACTGATGACAGCGACACGGAAACTCTCCATGAAGCTACCCTCATTGACGAGGGACAGAACGTTCCCTTGACGGAGGATAGCCAAGACGTTGAAGATATTTATTTCTTCTGAATAGCAGTCTTACAATAATGTAAATATATAAGAGGAATTCTTATATACATCTAAAAAATATTATCTTGAATAGGTAGAATTCCTATTTATTTCCAAGAATGTTTTATAAGTCTAAGTGTATGTCTGAATGGTAAAATCGAAGCAAGAAAATTCTAGTGCTAGTCTCATATAGTACTTATCCTATGTTCATTTATTTGTGATGTTATATTAATTACATATATATATATTACAGATGGCTACTATCAAAAAGTTACCATAAAACTAAAATAGATTAATTTGTAGGAAAACAACGAAGAGACGAGCTGTTACAATGATTGTTTACGGAACGGCAAGCTTTGTTCATAGGCCCGCCCTTTTGTACCCTACGGCACCACAACGGTGGGCGTGGTCTTGACGTGAAGTAGACGTATACATAGAACATTACAATATCGGCGTTAGTTTCAGGTAGACGTCCGACCTTGCTTTCTTTGCGCGTATATTTGCGGCGCAATTTACGGTGCTGGCTTTACGTCCGTTAGCCCGTGTCCTGTTTACCAGCTATTCAAGGTCATTTCACCGCGATGATGCCCACGATCCACATACGTGGGCATACGCCGTCGTGATACGTGAATGTGTGACCCCAGCATCACACGTCAGCGGTATTTATACTTCAATGGAATATCCATATTCATAATCGAAAATGAACCATCGCGATAGGCAGAGGTGTTATAAAAACAATAGAACTTTTGAATCATGCCAAAGAATAAAATTAAACGGAAAAGTAAATATAAAGAAATATGAGCAAAATAAATAGACATCTCATCGAGGTCCTTGCATCTCATGATACTCTCCTTAATTTGCCTCCAAATTGTTGAGGAAAATCGTGATTAAAGCTGAAGCAAAACAACCGGGATAGACGGCTGAAGTTAGTTGACGCCTCAGATGACGTCATTATCAGCTGATATAGTAAAAGGACTTATTACGCCACAGCAAAAAAAAAAAAAAAAAAAAAGATTCTGTGGGGTTCGGATGACATAACACCTGGTGTTTCATTTATTAAATTATGTACATTGACATATGAAAGTTATATTTGGCACTCAGAATTATGGTAAAGACATTTCTAATGCACCATTTTTTGTAGAATGTTGAAAAAATAAATACAAATTAATTCATTTAAAAATATTACTTATAGTTCGAATCCTTGTTCCGAATCGTGCTTCACTTCTTCGAAGTTCGAACCTTCTCTCATAATCTCATTGGAAATCCTGGTGTGTGTTGGGGAATAAGTTATTCAAGGTCTTGTAATCACGGGGTTGAGAAAGTTCACCCGTATCCGTTTCCCCGTATTCGTAGCAAAGTCAGTTGCGCAGCACGTAGTATAACTGTGTCATCAAAATGGGAAACAAAAGTAGTTTGATGCTGCAGGAGCAAGATATTAGGGATATCCAGAATGAGACAGGCTGTAAGTATACTTGATCTTTTGGGCAATTTGCATGGCTAATCCAAACTTCGCTGGCCTGAACTACCTACCTACCTGTTCGTAGGTAATACTATTCTAGTCTAATAGCTAGTACCTATTAGGTACGGCCCCATCCCTTGATTACACCAGTCTAAGCTGTGACGGGAGCTCGCTGGGAAAATTAAACCTACTAACCTACCTACCTACCTCTATACCTGCCCTATCATTTGGTCTAGGTAGGCTAGTAGGGTATCATTTTGTCAAATGTAGCTAGGCTATGTAGGTAGTACTAGCTACCTATCAAGGAAACTTTCCAGGAGCCTACTACTAGGCTAGGTACCAAGTAGCCTATATTTGTTGAAAGTACTACTACTACTATATAGGTACTAATTGCCCATTGAAAGGCACAGGATCTTGGCACGACAGCCATATAGCCTATAGTAGTACCTAGCTACTGATCGCGATAGATCCTAGTACTACTGTAGTATTGGTACGGCTGTAAATTACGCATGCGTCATAGGTAGGGTAAAAAAACCGCATGGTACAGGGGTGGACCATGTACGATCAATGTGTACAACCCCAAAAAAAGTACATTATAACGTGTCCTGATATCGGAGATGGGCATCAGACGCGACTTGTTGTTGGTGAGGAATGGAGCTAAAGACCTCTACTCCGGTGTCAGGACGCTTTATAATGTACTTTTCTTGGGGTTGTACACATTGATCGTACATGGTCCACCACTGTACCATGCGGTTTTTTACCCTATAGTAGGTTAACATACTACTAACCTAACCTAACCTAGTAGAACGTGTTACCTGATTGGGGGGAGGTAGTACTCCCCTTAAAGAAAAACAAACTACCTACTAGAGGAAGATTAACACACTCAAGGTTAAGAGGTACTAGGTTAAAAAACCGCATGGTACAGGGGTGGACCATGTACGATCAATGTGTACAACCCCCAAAAAAGTACAATATAACGCGTCCTGACATCGGAGATGGGCATCAGACGCGACTTGTTGTTGGTGAGAAACGGAGCTAAAGACCTCTACTCCGGTGTCATTACGCGATATAATGTACTTTTCTTGGGGTTGTACACATTGATCGTACATGGTCCACCCCTGTACCATGCGGTTTTTTACCCTAGTAACCTAACCTACGTGACCTACAGATAGCCATACAATTTCTGGAAGTTTGATTCTTTGTAGACGTCTAGGCTATAGTAGTATTGCCTTTTTCAGCTCGTTGAAACCTGAAAACGTGTTTTTCGTCGAAAA
Source organism: Macrobrachium nipponense (assembly GCF_015104395.2). Taxonomy (NCBI): domain Eukaryota; kingdom Metazoa; phylum Arthropoda; class Malacostraca; order Decapoda; family Palaemonidae; genus Macrobrachium; species Macrobrachium nipponense. Next base: position 38,560,423 of record NC_087213.1, read on the forward strand.
CTGATGTATTATTACATGGTTCTTATAGCTCAGTCACCATTTTCTTGTGGTCATTGATATGTTTGAGGCAGTAAATAAGGGTTAGTGCTTGCAGAATTCACAGCCATACCAATATCTATTGCAATCAGGATACGGCTGCCGTACCATTATCCATTTCGTAATTGAAAAGTTTGGAAGGTCAAATTCTATGTAAAACTAGCTAGCTAGGTATACCTACTACCTATACTCTGTTTTTTTTCCATCTGTCCATCCGCCTGTGGTGTTTCCACATGGTAACACTGCGTTCTGAGCCTTAAATAGTTACGCTATGTGTAAGATTTAGGTAAATAAAAGGATATCCGTGTGTACATTTGCAACTGAAAAGTGTTTTAATAATTTACTGTATGGGAATTACACCGTTAATATTCGAAAATTCGAAATAGGATATTATTTAAAGCCCTGGACGCAGTGTTACCATGCGTAAACACCACAGGCAGATGGACAGATGGAAAAAAAACGAGTATAGTAGTAGCCTACTAGGTAAGGTACTTACTAGGCAAGGTATGGCATTGTGAACTTGAAAGTATTAGCTATTTTCATGGCTACTATAGGAAACTTTAATTTCCAAAGAAATACCTGAATGGTAACTTCTTTAGATTAACCCCTAAAAGTCAAGGGTTTTGTTAACCATAGAAGGATTGCATAAATTTAGAAAAAAAAATATATACCTAGGTATTGCTTTAACCAGACCACTGAGCTGATGAACAGCTCTCGTAAGGGCTGACACAAAAGATTAGATTTTTTATGTGGCTAGGAACTAATTGGTTACATAGCAATGGGACTTACAGCTTATTGTGGGATCCAAACCACATTTTCTCGAGAAATGAATTTCTAATCGCCAGGAATAAATTTCTCTGGTTCTGCATTGGCAGTAACAGGAAGCGATCTTGGGCTACCAGATTCATAGGCAATAGCTCAATCTGCTTGTCCAGTGAAAAACTACTAAATGTGGAAAAATGGATAAGGCCTAAACTATTGGAGAAAACCAATGGCTGTTTCGTTATTAGTTTTTGGGGGATTAGGCTATAACCAGTAAACTTATGTAGGCCTAGTAGCTTACACTGGGAGTGGTAAGTCCTTAAGGAGGACATATTTATAGAAAAACCTTCCTTAAGTTAACCTGAGGAGACCTTGTTCCTAGCAGTTGAAAGATCGCAGACTTTTTGTTCTTACACAATATTCAAACTTTCTGTCTTTTACAATAGGAAGACGAAGCCTGGACTCATCTGTTGAAATCTTTCAGATGAGGCATTTTGGTAGTTTACTGGTTTGGTAGTCAGGAGTCCCTCCCAACCGGATGTAAACATTCCAATTTGCTTTCTGCAGTCATTAGGAGTAGATGTGTTTTCTTCGCCCGCCCGACTATTTGCTGATTTCTTTCAATTTCGGTGGTAGTTTTCTTTGTTGCTTATGGTAATGTCTTGTGTATAATTGTGTGTTTGATAGATTATTATGTAAACCCACGAATCACAATTGCCCAAGAAGTCTGGCCCTGGTTGGCAATGCCCCAGGGTGCAGAGTAAAAGGTGCGGAAACTTCCACTATGCTATTGAGATTGATCCCCATGCCCTTTGTTCCTATTGCCAAGGGCGAGTGTACTATCGATAATCAGTGTACTGAGTGTTATGGCTGGTCTCAAGAGCAGTTGAGGAAGTTTGTCAGGAGACGGCAATATCAGAGGAAGATACCCAAGGCTTCGGTTGTGGGTACCACACCCTTGGTTGCCAATCCTTCGTCTTCTTATCTCTCGCCCGGCAATCGTCCCATGCTTGCAGTTTTCCCTTCGGGGGAAGCCTCTGCTTCATCTTCCTCTTCTGACTCGTCGGGGGAGGAAGAATGGGGGTGGTTGGGGACCATGATAACACTCCTCTGGGGGAAAAGCAGATGTATCATCAGCAGTCCAGAGACTGATTGTTTGTATTAGCAAGCTTCCTGATTTCTTCTAGGAACCAGTAGTTCATTATTCAAGGTCCCTTAGGATTGCTAGGCTGAGCCTAAGGCATTGTCCTTTCATTTCCAAAATGGGCTGAGTGGGCACTGAACAGATTTGATAATGGCTAAATTGCTTCATTAAAAAGTTTCTTCTAAAAGTTCTTCCCTTTTCTTCCCCTCTTTATGAGAAAGAGGAGGGCTACAGGCAGTCCCCAGTTATCATTGGACTGTTATCGGCGATCCGGTTTTATGGCGCTTGTCTAGCCCTATAAAATTGGCAATTTATAGCGCCATAACGGGACAAGTTTCGGTTATCGGTGCCATAAGTGCCATTATGGGGCCATAAATCACCGAGTTTCAGTTAATGGTGGTTTTCACATAAGTGACTTACCAAACAATTACATAGTTGTAAGCTTTCTTACCTGGCAGTCGAAAATTCAAATTTCCTGGTGCCGAGAGCGCTGTTATCGTTCATGTAGGTGATACAGGTCTTGCCCACTTTTGTGATTCTCCGGTACTGCTAAGCAAACTACCGTCAATTCGTTTTGTGCCGCTCACAGAGTAATGTGGATTATTTGTTTGCAGTCAACTATCGTCGCCATATTGGAATCAGTTCGTTTGGTGATGTACAATTTCTTGGTTGTATTTTGCTGATTAGCTGTTTTGTTAGCTTCCAGTCATCTAGGAATTAGCTTATCATGTTAGACTCTAGTTTGTTATTTGTTAGATTTTGCAGAGATGGCAGCAAAATTAGAATGCCTAAGTTGTGTTATGATCCGCACACAAGGTGTGTTAATTGTAGGGGGCAGCTTTGTAGTAGGGACTTACCATGTACCAAATGTCAAGATTTAGATGAGCAAGGGTGGAAGATTTTTTCAGCTCACTTTTGGACATCACCTCACTCAAAAGGTAAGGTTCCACATGTTACTACATATGTACGTACATGTACACAGTATTTGTTGTACCCTGTACACTAATGCACTTTATTGACAGGTACAGTAATGGTTAGGTTAAGTACTGAATGGTCCAAATTGTTGTATTTCTTTGTATTGCAATACACCCCCTGAACACCTGAATAAGCCCTGGTCACTTACCAGCCCGAACCATCATTTATTAAAAATTTACCAAATCTTTGGTTAAAATAAACGATCAGTGTTGCCAATCTCCTGGCACACACCCTCGTTACCTAGTTACCAGCCCACCGCTGATAGCCCTGCCTCACGGGCCGGTCACACCTGCCCTCTCACATCAATCACTTATCGTTCGCGGTGGAGTACAGATGTATCCACAGCGAACTCCTTTTTGGTCTTGCCCGGCCTTCATTTGCACCTTTGATTTGATTGATTTTGGTGACGAATTACGCATCCCTTTGGATTACTGTTGGATGGCTCTTAATACCTTGTCATCAGACATTGATTCTGCAAAGGAAGAAACAACACAAGCTACGACAACGGCTACTGCATTCTCGGCCACGACATCACAGAAAACGACGAGCGGAAGTTCAACAACGTATCGTCTTTGCCAACAATGCAAGAAAAGGATGAGTACCCTATGACACGATAGTCATTTCTTATGCGTAAATTGTAGGCCTGTTCAATATAATGTAAAGACCAGATGTTTGGAATGTCAGGAGTGGTCTTTGGACCAGATGTTAGGGTATCTCAAACGTAGGAAAGGTCTTGTATTAAGAAGTAAGTGTAGGCAGGAAGAGACTAACGTAGATCAAGATAAAGACTTAGAGACAGTGCTCTTTAAGAGACTTGAGAGTAGGCGGACATCGAGTATGACATCTCCTGTTACCGATTTTATGTCAAGATTAAGTGAGGATAGATCGAGCAATAGGGATACTGAAATTACTAATCGTTCTTTTCAGCTCCCCTGCCTGTTCCAGAACCAGCCCTAACCGGTGCTGGGGGTTATGGGGATCCGCAAGCCCACAGGGCAGGATCCGCCGTCCCCCCTGGCACGGAGCAGGCAGTGTTGGCAGCAGATTCCCCTTCCCTCGATGTGTAAGTTCTCAGGATGATAAAAACTTAGGTCAGATATAGACAGGTAGGGATAATAGGCTACATAGTGTTTAGTTTAGGAAGAGAAGTGCAGGCTTCTTCGGGTCGTTTTCTATTAAAAGAAAAGTAGTAGTTTATAGAGGCACAGTGTCCTTAGAGCATCTTTAGGCTTTTTCCTGCTTCGAGTTCCTTGCATCAGAAGCTTTTAGGCCATGGTTGGTCTTTCAGATATGCTCCTTCGTCTTTAAGGTTTACTTTCTCTACTTATACGATACGATAATTGTTAATATCAACTAATTCTCCGTTCAATGCATATTGACTTTGCGATATTCAGTATGGAGAGAAATCGAATAAAATGAACTACAGTTAGCCTAGTTTGTTCACGTATGATATGTCGTATGCATATTCAGTAGCCTAGCCTAAAGTATTCGCAGTACAACATATCGATAGTTATTTTTATATTGGCTAACGCTGTAGGCTCAAGGCATTCTGACTTCTGATAATTCAGTACAGGTGTAATTGAAAACGAACGAGAATCCGATCGGAGGATAATTAATATGAATGTAATCGAACAGAATGAAGATCGGATTCTGTCCGACTAAAGCATTGTATTATATGTATCATCATATTAGCGTAGTATAAACACTTAACTCGGCAGTCATTCACGCTGGAATCAGCGGATGACGAATACGGGTTTGCGTCGCCGTATCCATCTCATTCTCCTTCTGATTGCCTAAAATGACTAACGTAACAACACTCTCACTTATGCCAAGTTTGTACAAACGTCTTGAAGGAGACGTGTGTTCAACTATGTTGACATTTAACATAGTCAATGAGGTATCTATCTTGGGGCATATAATCAGATGGCAGATATAAGGAATTCGTATGTATGACATCTTCATACGTTTAACCGACTATTGCCGTCAGTAATTACATTGCGCTTATGTCAATTTACAGTTACAAATTATTACCAGTCGTATTATCTAATTACAATGACAACTGAAATTAATATTAGGCCTAATAAAGTTAATTTAATTACCTTTAAATATTATTTTATTACTTTTCAATTAAATTACAATTACACTAGCTTGTCGTCAAACAGCACTATTGTAAGGAGGTGTGGCTTAGACAGACAAGGATGCCGGCTAGTCTGTTTTTGTTTTTTGTTTTTTCCTTGGCTCCAGATTCAACCATATCACTTGGTCTCGGCTAATGTTTTTGTCCCTAGTTAGCATATTAATGAATATCTGGATACTTAACTTATGGAACGAAGTCATACTGTTTCGTCTTACGATGTATTTTAAGTCCAAAATTTGACTGATACGTCTCATTGGAAGCTAGTTTTTCCATCGGGTTAGATGGCGTTAAATTTAGGATTCCGTTCGTTTTTCACTCGTTTTCATAGGTATTACGAACCTTACACTTTATATACTTTATTAATCCTTTGTCTGTGTAAAAAAAAAAAACAACCAACAGTAATGAGCTCTTTCATGCTATTAGTTTCTTTACCAACGGTGCGTTTGAATTCATACAAAAGCTCGGGACTTCTGTCCAGGTTGCTGATGCACGTAATTTTGCCTTATTAGCTTCAGCTGCATTTATACAGTAATTACCGTCACACGCGGATGAATACAATAACGGATGTTGCTATCGGATTCGATTACTGTCATACGCTGATCAATACAATAAAGTGATGTTGTTATAGGACTCGATCGCATTAACAACAAGTTCTCGTTCGGTTGTTCATAGCTTTACGGAGTTATACGAGTATATTATCGTTTATAAAATAAATAAACCCTTTTAAAAACCTTAGAAGAGGGTGCAATTTACGGAGGTGGAGATGTTAGACGATTGTAATTTCTCTCTCTCCATCTCTCTCTCTCTCTCTCTCTCTCTCTCTCCTCCCTCTCTCTCTCCCTCTCTCCTCTCTCTCTCTCATCTCTCTCTCTTCCTCTCTTACTTCCCTGATTTTATATTCTCTCTCTATCTTAGACGATGTATTTCTCTCTCTCTCTCTCTCTCTCTCTCTCGTCTCTCTCTCTCTCTCTCTCTCTACTTTTTCTGATTTCATATTCTCTCATCCTATTTTCCATGCTCTCCTAACACTGGACTCATTGTGCAACAGAGGTTTTTCTTCCTGTCACACCTTTTCAAACTTTGTCAATTTCCCTTCAGCGCTGACTGACCTCATAGGTCCCAATACTCGGCCTTTGGCCTAAATTCTATTTTTAAACCTAACAATCTTGCTGTCTGAGTTAGTATTAGAGTAGGGAGCGAATATTAGGAATATGTATAAGGTATTCATGATATGATATATCACGAGAGGATTTTAAGTATTAGGACAGATAGGAAAGAACATGTCTGGGTCTATCTGAGGGTATTCTTCCAAGTGCCAACCAGGCAGAGTACAGACAGGCAGGTACATCACTACGATCGACGACACCGTCGCAGACGCACCGATGGACATGGTTGTCTCCTCCGTACATGAGAGGCCTAAGGCCACATGGGAGGTCTTCAGTTTCCCTCCATACATGAGAGGCCGAGAGCCACATGGAGGTCTTCAGATTCCCTCCATACATGAGAGGCCGAGAGCCACATGGGAGGTCTTCAGATTCCCTCCATACATGAGAGGCCGAGAGCCACATGGGAGGTCTTCAGATTCCCTCCATACATGAGAGGCCGAGAGCCACATGGGAGGTCTTCAGTTTTTCCTCTACTCAGGTGAGGCACATAGCCAGCTGAGAGGAAACAGGTTTGTATCCCTCCAGCACTCAATGAGTTTTGACCTTAGGGTAGAGGTGCAGGGAGTTTTTTTCCCTCCACATATGGGAGGCCTAGAAGGCCACACATGGGAGATTAGTTTGGACGAGTGACAAATGAACTTGAGACTGACCCGCGTACTCAATTATATTGACTGACAATGGTACAGTGGAGGGCCGAGTAGATTTGATTCCCCACCTCCAAATTAATGTTGTTAATCGGGCTTATTCAGGTGTTCAGGGGGTGTATTGCAATATGAAGTTTTTATTGTAAAACTAATATTGTAATACCTACCTGAACACCTGAATGATTCCCACCCTCCTCCCCTCGCATACAGAGTTATTGAGTTATGATTGATGTGAGAGGGCAGGTGTGACCGGCCCGTGAGGCAGGGCTATCAGCGGTGGGCTGGTAACTAGGTAACGAGGGTGTTTGCCAGGAGATTGGCAACACTGATCGTTTATTTTAACCAAAGATTTGGTAAATTTTTAATAAATGATGGTTCGGGCTGGTAAGTGACCAGGGCTTATTCAGGTGTTCAGGTAGGTATTACAATATTAGTTTTACAATAAAAACTTCATTTATTGGCCAATTTAGCTTTATTATAAAATTTACTATGGTGTTTTTGTAGGGCTTGGAATGAATTAGGCGGTTTACATGTAAAACGTAGTTCAAGATACGAAAAAATAAGGTTACGAAGGCCGCTTCGGAACGGATTAATTTTGTAACTTGAGGCACTACTGTACTTAGTTCAATGTCTCTCAGAAACTTGAACTAGGAAGATGTTATTCTTGATTACTTCAGGAACCGCCAAGAGAATCTGTGAGATTCAAGCGATTGATAGAAGAGTAGGCTTCTCGCAAGGTGTCAGTTTGCCCCTCCACTTAAGGATTCCTAGCTAAGAATGAATCACTGGCAAAACCCTGGCCTCGTGCTTTCAATATGAAAAATCTAAGTGATACCGTAGGGTCAGACAGTGAAGAAGAGTACTCTGTCAAGTAAGAACTCTTAAGTTCTATTTGGACAGAACTGAGAAGATCCAAGGATCCTCCAATAATGCGTGTTGTTGAGTGAAAGACCCATCTCAACCTTTAACTAAGAATGCTCTGTCTCAAGAGATGTAATAAGAGAGGCTCACTCACAAGTCAAAGAAGACCTTCTTCCAATCAAAGTCAGAGCACATGCTATTAGAGTTATAGCTATGTCCTTAGCTTTCAAGCACAGTCCCTTGCTATTATCTTCCATTGTGCAAGCCACCTATTTAACTGCTATTACATTCAAGGTCTACTTTTAAGACAATTATTAACCTGAGTCTTGCACTTAGTTTAAGGGGGCCAGCTGGCTAATGCCATTTTTTAAGGAGAGGACTTTGACATTCATACCACTTAATAAGGTGACTTGGGACATCTCCAAACAGCATATGATTTTCGCCTCTGACCTTCGATTTTGTGACGCCAGGGCGATTTATCCCGAAAATAACCATTTTTCAAATTCTATCTCCTCCCTTGATATTTAATATCAAGACATGGTATTACCACCATATATAGACCTGATGTAGACTTCTAATCAAATTGTTTTTTTTTTAGTTATTTTTTTGTATATATGAATTTTTTCATTGGGGCAAAAAATAAACCCTATAAATCAGAAATAAAAAGAAAAAAATTGGAAAAAAGGGCTTCATTTGATTGTTCTAAAATGGCTTTCTAAGTTATACTCAAAATTTCAATGCTATAGCTTTAAAACTAAGTGAGATAATTTGAAGGTCAATAAGTATAGTTTTGAGGTACAGGCATTCAAAGTTTTCCTTTGTATTTTTATAAAGACAGTGTTGATAAATATGTAATGATTATCATGAATTTATATTTCTGTTTTGGGTATTAATAAACCAAAACTCTGTTATTTATCATAATTTAATCATTAATGAAGATCCCTTTGCTCTTATATCGTAGCCTGGGGCACTCCTTTCCATCACAACTCTCTCTCTCTCTCCTTCACTAACTCAGCTTATTACAGCAAATTTCTTCTTCTGTATGTTAGCGAGATGGTTTTCTTGTCTTTTCCTCTTTGGCATGATGAAATTCTTGCCTAAACAAAGATAAACAGACATACGTAAAAGCAAGAGAATATCAGAGGTGAAACTCGAACCTATAATAAATCAAGAATATTATGAATTTCATATTCTTTTTTGGGTAATAATAAACCAAAACTATGTTATTTATCAAATGACGATCCCTTTGCTCAAAGACGTAGCCTGGGGCACAACGCGACGTGTGCGTCAGGCAAGCATTACTTACTACGTACCCCTCCCCAAGCCCCGCCCTCTCTCTCTTCACTAACTACTCTAATATCGCAGATATTATGATTTTCTGAATTCGTATTGAAGCAAATTTTCTTCTGTATGTTAGCAAGATGTTTTGCTTGTCTTTTCCTCTTTAGCATGATGTTTTGTTTGTCTATTCCTCTTTGGCATGATGAAATTTTTGCCGAAACAAAGATAAACTGATGTAAAAGCAAGCAAATGTCAGAGTTGAAACTCAAACGTGTACAATCTTTCATGTTTTCTTTCGCACTGAACAGTGGTAAGCTGACAACCTTCCCTCCTGCGACTCATGGAATCTCTACAGATGCCATTGCTCACAATTCCTTTGACAATAATTATCAAAATTTATGATAACTGAAGAAATATTGCATTTTCTTGTACGGATCAATGTTTTTGTCTTATTGAGTCGCGTTTACTAATTACCCTGTAACTACGAAAGCAAGAGGAATTTTGACGAAATATTTCCTTTACGCATTCTCCATTGCCATACGAAGCTCCATGAATTTTTTTATGACTGCATTTTTCGCCCTATACCCCAATATACGTATAGGGGTACCGGCTGGCCCCCTTAAGTCCGGTAAGCAGATCTTAAATGCCAAAGTTTTGGCCTAAAGGGATGGTGTAACACTCAAGAATTACTCTAAGGTAACTAATTACCGGTGTCTTGCTAATAGCCTATGGCCAATAAACAAATCCTAAAATCAAAGTTTCCCCAAAAAGAATGACGTATCATCAAGATAACTTACATGTAGCGTAAGCCAATAAAAAAATAAAAAGATGCAAAGGTATTTGGTGTACTTGAATGGTGATACATTCAGGAACTATTTATAAGGCAATTATTTTTCCCGAAGACAGCAATTATCCGGATTGATAACCTGAGTAAAATAATCAAAGCTGGGTTCATTCTGCTCGAAGGCTATGAATGCATTACGGATCCTGGTTCATCCTAGATGTTGACATCTTTTCCCTGTTCAACTTGATAAGAGAGTGCTGAACAAGCTCCAACCTAATCATAATATCAGCCTGACCAGTAGCTCTATATTGTCCACAAAAATGATTGGTTTCCCGACCTACTAGCCCTATTAGTGGGCTGCCCGAGGCTACTGCCCACCATGCCAGAGCTGCTCAAAAAGCCCCATATCTGGAAGTTCACCAAAATCTGTCCACTCTGGCCCTGACAAGTTTTTCACTGCCATCAAAATGATATTGTTATGATACAATAAAGTTTGTTCATGAAACTTACCTGTCAGATATATATATAGCTGTATTTTTCCGAATCCGACAGAAATTTAAACACTTACGACACACGCAGTGGGAGTCAGGTGGTTAGTACCCATTCCCGCCGCTGGGAGGCGGGTATCAGGAATCATTCCCATTTTCTATTCATAATTTTTCTGTCGCCGGTGCTGGAAACACCTGTTTGCAGCACCTCCGTCCAGATTTTGGAAACTTACTAGCTACTTGAGTATCCCTTTTGGTTTTTCTTTGGTATCTGAATTGGATCGGTGGCTTGGCACACGTTGACTTTGGTTTGAATTGATTTTGGTATTGAATTTTCTTTGATCAAGATGTCAGGGTCTAGTTCTACTAGCGCTAGATTTTGTTCGATGGCTGAATGTAGAGGTAGGCTACTGAAAGCTTCAGTAGACCCACATTCTGTTTGTAAAGTGTGCAGGGGGAATGAATGTACGTTTGAAAGTCGTCGTAAGGAGTGTGAAAGACTAACAGAGTCGGAATGGAAGGCGTATGAAACCTATCTTAAGAAACTTGAACGAGATAGGTTAAGGAGGTCTTCCTCCAGGAGTGTTTCAGGTAGGCAAGATTTAAATTATTCTCCTGCTAACTACCCTTTCTGTAGATTATGCTCCTACCCCTGTAGTGTTGCCTCCGGCCCCTGAGACAGTGTCGGTAGAAGGTAATACGTTATCGCTAATTCTTGAATCGATTCGTAACTTAGAATCAAAAGTGTTAGCTCTGGAGAGCAAAAGTGAAGAAAAGTGCAGTGAAAGTGCCCCTTGTGTAGTGGAGGGTGCGTCAGATCGGCCTCATTTCGCCTCTAGACCTAGACCTCTGCTTGACTCCAGATTACGGGGAGAGAGCATGTCGAAAGTCGAAGGAGGGTTACGAGGAACCCCCACCGATCTGGCGTGCCTTCGGCAGCTTCTGACGAACATACCCAGACTGCCAAGGAGCGTGCGCGTGCACGTCTTCTCAAGGAGTGCTTTTCTTCTTCTGAAGCTTCCTCCCCGCGCAAGGGTGGAGCTCTCATACCGCATCACGTCCGCTGAAAAGGACGGCTCGCGTTCGGGACGCTTCACGTCCAAGTTGTTCTCCGGAACTTTGCTCGTCGCCTGATAGTGCGTTTGCTGCTTTTTCCTCCGCAGAAGAAGCGTAAGGATTCGTCGAGGCGGAGTCTTCCCTCGATGTTTCTTTCGAGCGCCGCAGTCGCTCTAAGGTGCGTGAAGCGGCGGTTCCTGGGAGTAGCAAGAAGGTCGTCCCCCTCGCCGCTCTCCTGCTCACAGGATCAGCCCCTCCCCAGAAAAGGAGGCTTCACCTACAAGCAAGATTCTTCAGTCTCTTCAGCAGCAACTTCGAGATGTTTTTCCTTCGAGAAAGACTGCTCCACGTCGCCGTAAGGATGACAACCTTCCTGTGAAAGAGGTCGAGGCGTTCTCCCTCTCCCTCCTCGCTCGTCTCTCTCTCCGTTTGAGTCTCCCTCTAGAGTTAGTCCTGCTCCCCAGCAACTTTCTAGAGGAGGCGAGAAATTCGTTTCTCGCTCTCGTGAAGCGGTTGTTTCCGCTGATACGAAACTTGTGGATAAGAAGCGAGTTTCCTTAGATGCAGAACGCGCTTCTGCGAAAGTCAAACGCGCTTTAGTGGACGCCGAACGTGACTCGGTGCAAGTTTCGCGAGCGCCAGTGGACGCTCAGCGAGTGTTAGTGGACGCTCGGCGCGCCCAGTGGACGCTAGGCGCGCACCAGTGGACGCTCGGCGCGCATCAGTGGACGCTCGGCGAGCATCATGGACGCTCGGCGCGCACCTGTGGACACTCAGCGCGCACAAGTGGACGCCAGGTGTACACCTGTGGAGTTTGAGCGCGCTTCTGTCGGCGCCAGTAGATTGGCTTCGGACGCAAAACGCGCGCATACGGACGTCAGTTTTCCACTTCCGCAAGCACAAGCGGAGGCGGGAACTCTTCCTGTTCGCCGTTCTTTCTCTTTTGAGAAAGCTCAGGACTCTTCTTTACTTCCTCCGACTTCTCCAGTGTCTGAAGAGGAAGTTAGTGACGCTTTCGTCGAAGTGGACGAAGAACAGCACTTGGCTCCAGTTTCGACGGACTACAAGGTTTTGACTCGTTTACTTCAGTCAGTCTTTGCAGACACCTTCCAACCTGAAGCTCCACGTACTCCTCCCTCTCAGTTTTCGTCTTCCAAAAGCTGCTAAGATCTCGGGCTTTGTGAGGATGAAGAAGTCGCTTTCTACGAAGCAAGCTTTTAGAAAGGTCCATGATTGGATGGAAAAGAGGAAAGCTTCAGGTAAGACTTCTTTCACTTTACCACCTTCAAGACTTGGTGGCAAAGCTGGTATGGTATGAGACGGGAGAAAACGTCGGAGTTAAGCTTCCAGCCTCAGCTCAAGGAGACTTTGGTAGCATTGTAGACGCCACCAGAAGATCTTTTTTGTCTTCCCGAAGGTCTCGTGGACACATAGCGAGTTGTTAGACTTTCACCTTAAAGGCCTCTTCAGGACACTAGAGGTCTTTAATTTTCTTGACTGGTGCCTGGGGGTATTGGATGCCAGGTCCAGGAGTTCTGATTCCATCACTCTGGGGGAGCTGTCCAGTGTATTGTCTTGCATGGACAAGGCCGTCAGGGATGGTTCTGAGGAATTGGCTGCCCATTTCAGCACGGGACTGCTTAAGAAAAGAGCACTTTTTTGCAATTTCACTGCAAAGTCGGTCTCACCAGCGCAAAAAGCGGATCTTCTTTTCGCGCCTTTCTCAGAACATCTCTTCCCCCAGTCTATGGTAAAGGACATAGCAGCCAGTCTCCAGGAGAAAGCAACTCAAGACCTTCTGGCTCAGTCTTCTAGGAAGCCTGCTACTTCTTCGGCTTCTGGTCCTCTGCTTTGAAGAAGTCGAAGCCCTTTCGACCCGCTTCTTCCTCGAAGCCAGCCCCTCAGAGGAAGAGGCTCTTTCTAGAGGCAAGACTCCCGCTCCTTCCAAGAGCAAGAAGTGAGAGGGAAGTCCTTCAGACACCGGTAGGAGCCAGACTTCTACATTTCGCGGGAAGCTTGGGAAGAGAGAGGTGCCGACGCTTGGTCTCTGGACATCGTCAAGAAGGGGTACAGAATTCCTTTCCTGTCGTTACCCCCGCTGTCTTCGACACCAAAGGATTTGTCTCCGTCGTATCAGGGAGAAAAACAGACAGTGCTTCACGATCTATTAGATCAAATGATCGAGAAGCAGGCAGTGGAACAAGTCTTCGACCGGAGTTCTCCGGGGTTCTACAACCGTCTGTTCCTAGTGCCGAAGCAGTCAGGGGGTGGCGCCCCGTTCTGGATGTCAGCAGTCTGAATCGCTTCGTTACCAAGCAGAAGTTCAAGATGGAGACACCTCAATCCGTGCTTGCAGCTTTAAGACCGGGGGATGGATGGTCTCGTTAGACCTTCAGGACGCATACTTTCACGTCCCCATCCATCCCCGTTCAAGGAAATACCTGCGGTTTGTCCTGAAAGGGAAGATTTTCCAATTCAGGGCACTCTGCTTCGGTCTCAGCACGGCGCCGATGGTGTTCACGTTCTTATGAAGAACGTTGCGAGGTGGCTCCATCTTGCGGATATAAGGATCTCTCTCTACCTAGACGACTGGCTTATTCGAGCCTCATCGCCAGACAGGTGTCTGAAGGACCTGCACACGACTCTGTCGTTAGCGAAGTCCCTGGGACTTCTGGTGAATCTCGAGAAGTCGCATCTGACTCCTTCTCAATCCTTAGTCTATCTGGGGATTCAGATGGACTCAGTGGCTTTTCGGGCTTTTCCGTCCCAGGGGCGACAACTTCAATGCCTGGACAAAGTGTCGGCCTTTCTGGGGAAGGAAACATGCTCGGTGAGGGAATGGATGAGTCTGCTGGGGACCATTTCCTCACTGGAGAAGTTTGTTTCTCTGGGAAGGTTGCACCTCCGACCACTTCAGTTCTTCCTCTCAAGCAATTGGTCACGCAAACAGGATCTAGAAGAGGTCTTGCTTTTGACGGAAGAAGTGAAAAAGCACCTCAAATGGTGGTTGGATCCAAAGAAGCTTGCGGAAGGTCTTTCGCTCAAGCTTCGGAACCCCGACCTAGTGTTGTTCTCCGACGCGTCCTCCACCGGTTGGGGAGCAACACTGGGAGGGAGAGAAGTGTCAGGCACCTGGAGAGGGGAACAGGTGTCCTGGCACATCAATCTAAAAGAACTCTCAGCGGTTTACCTCGCTCTGAGGTTCTTCGAGGAGGAAGTCTCCAGCAAAGTGGTTCAGATAAACTCGGACAACACCACAGCCTTGGCATACCTCAGGAAACAGGGGGGAACTCACTCTCATTCTCTGTTCGTCATCGCGAGGAATATCCTGATGTGGGCGAAGGCGCAAAACGTCACGATTCTGACAAGGTTTGTGTCAGGCGTGGAAAACGTGCGAGCGGACCTTCTCAGTCGGCAAGGACAGCTTCTGCCGACGGAATGGACCCTTCATCAGGAAGTATGCCAGGCGCTATGGAAGCTGTGGGGACGTCCTCATGTGGACGTTTTCGCAAACTTCCCGAACGAAGAGACTTCCGCTGTATTGCTCCCCAGTTCTGGACCCGGGAGCAGTGGCAGTAGACGCCCTACTGTGGAATTGGTCGGGACTAGACGTTTACGCTTTTCCCCCATTCAAAATACTCGGGGAAGTAATGAGGAAGTTCGCTGCATCAGAAGGAGCGAGAATGACCCTCATCGCCCCCTTCTGGCCAGCGGCCCGACTGGTTCACGGAGGTGATGTCCTTCCTAATAGACTTTCCGAGGACTCTGCCCCTAAGGAAAGATCTACTCAGACAGCCCCACTTCGAGAGGTACCACAAAAACCTCCCCGCTCTGAGTCTGACTGCGTTCAGACTATCAAGAAGTTGGCCAGAGCGAGGGGTTTTTCAAGACCTGTGGCAACGGCGATTGCCAACGCAAGGAGGCCCTCCTCAGTCGCAGTTTACCAATCAAAGTGGGCTGTCTTTAGAAGTTGGTGCAGAAGGAAGGGCATTTCCTCCACCTCAACCTCTGTGAGCCAGATAGCAGATTTCCTTCTTCATCTTAGGAAAGAAGCGAAACTAGCCGTTCCCACGATTAAAGGCTACAGAAGCGTGCTTTCTGTGGTCTTCAGACATAGAGGACTCGACTTAGCGAATGATAAAGACATTCATGATCTCATTAGATCATTTGAGACTGTGAAAGTTCTCCAACCTAAGGTACCATCGTGGAACTTAGACGTGGTACTGAAGTTCCTCATGTCGAGTCAATTTGAACCGCTCCATTTAGCCTCGCTTAGGAATCTTACTAAGAAGACTATTTCCTAACCGCTCTGGCGACGGCGAAGAGGGTTAGCGAAATTCAAGTCATAAGCAAGCATATTGGGTTCAAGGATCATAGTGCAGTTTGTTCCTTAAGTCCTACGTTCTTGGCAAAGAACGAGAACCCTTCCAACCTTGGCCGAGAACGTTCGAGATCAAGGGGTTGTCGGAGCTAGTGGGACCTGAAGCTGAGAGAGTCCTGTGTCCTGTCAGGGCTCTCAAGTTTTATTTGCAGAGAACTAGAGCATGCAGAGGTTCTTCGGAGAACTTGTGGTGCTCTGTGAAAAAACCAGATCTTCCGATGTCGAAGAATGCACTGGCGTTCTTCTTAAGAAGTACGGTTAAGGAAGCCCATGAAAAGTGTGGTGAAAGTGACATGGAGCTTCTGAAAGTGAAAGCCCACGAGTTGAGGGCTATTGCTACTTCGGTGGCTTTTCACAAGAATATGGCAATCAAAGACATTTTGAGCGCCACTTATTGGCGAAGCAATTCGGTGTTCGCTTCACACTACCTGCGGGATGTGAAAGCAACATACGAAAATTGTTACTCGCTAGGACCATACGTCGCTGCAGACACTGTTTTGGGGGCAGGAGGTAGCGCTCATCCTATCCTTAATGGTTTAGGGGAGTTTTTAACTTGTGTTATGGTTGTGGGGTTGACCGCCTGCGGCGGATCTCCCTTCCATTAGCTTAGTCTATGTGGGATACTTTTGGTAGGCTACGCCAGGTGGTTTGGTTTTTACTTCGTTGCCCTCATTTGTATGGTCTATGGTCTAGGTCACGTCGTGGTCTCGCCCCTGTTGACAGATTCAATCTGGAGGTGAACCAGCATATAGGTCTCTACCTCCGCTGGCAAACTCTAGTAGCACAAGCAGACTTACGCGGCAGTAACCTCGAAGTCAGCTATGCTAACAGGTAAGGAATCAAGATATCAATTATCTGCATATATATGTTTCCTAAAATCTTCTATTCTGTCTACTCCCACCACCAAAGGTGGGATTCAGCTATATATATATCTGACAGGTAAGTTTCATGAACAAAATGATATTGTAATGATACAATTAAGTTTGTTCATACTTACCTGGCAGATATATATAATCAAGTACCCACCCACCTCCCCTCAGGAGACAGTGGAAATAAAAAATTATGAATAGAAAATGGGAATGATTCCTGATACCCGCCTCCCAGCGGCGGGAATGGGTACTAACCACCTGACTCCCACTGCGTGTGTCGTAAGTGTTTAAATTTCTGTCGGATTCGGAAAAATACAGCTATATATATATCTGCCAGGTAAGTATGAACAAACTTAATTGTATCATTACAATATCATTTTGTTCATACTTACCTGGCAGATATATACTTAGCTATAGTCTCTGACGTTCTCGACAGAATATCAAATCTCGCGGCACACGTGACAGGTAGGTCAGGTGGTCTACCCTTCCCGCCAGCGGCGGGTGTATGAACCAATCCCGTTTTCTAATCAGATTTTCTCTTCCACCTGTCTCCTGAGGGGAGGCTGGGCGGGCCATTAATCGTATATATCTGCCAGGTAAGTATGTACAAAACTTTATTGTATCATAACAATATCATTTTTGTACATGAACTTTCCTGTGTACAAAACTTTATTGTATCATAACAATATCATTTTTGTACATGAACTTTCCTGTCAGATATATACTTAGCTGATTGGCACCCTTGGTGGAGGGTAAGAGACAGCTAAACAATATAGAAAAGGGAAGCAACACATGTTGTAGGATATAAAAACCTTTGTTCTTACCTGGTTAGGCAGAAGACTGCATGGATACTGTCTATGAGTCTGCATTGCCTGAAGAGTTACAGCGAGGGTGTGACCTGTTGCTGAAAGACTCTTCGGATCTACCAAAGGGATTTCTCATCCAGTTACATGGTAGAATCCAAGTAGGATCTTGTCAAAGGGGTTCGCCCGCTTACACGACAGAACCTGTCCACTACTATCACAAGGAGCCAAAACAATCCAGACCACCTAACCAATCTAACCCGTGTTAGATCTAAGACACGAAAGAGAGGCCTACCCGCATCCTCTTTCATTCAACCATAAAAACACAAACCAAATATGATGAAAATTAGCTAAACTAACAAGGATACGTTTCAGCTCCCTGCCCCAGCACCGAATCCGCAGATACGTAGGGTCCTAAGGCGAAGCACTTATCATAGCTCAAGAAGGAAACTGAAGGAATGATAACAGCGGCACAAGATCAGGCCCTAAGAACCAGATATGTTCAAAGAACACTAGATGGAAATAACATCTACCCATATGTAGGAAGTGCAATACGAAAAATGACCATAAACCACATATCAAGCGAATGTCTGGCACTTGCACAGAACCAGTACAAAAAGGCATGATTCAGAGGCAGAAGCCCTCCACTGGAGCCTGTGCAAGAAACACCAGCTACCTTGCAGTAATAAGTGGTAGGAGCTCCAACCTGAAGGAGTGATAAACAACGATGAGGCAAAGCTCCTCTGGAACTATGGTATCAGAACAGATAGGGTGATACATGCAAATAGACCAGACGTGACGTTGATTGACAAAATCAAGGAGAAAGTATCGCTCATTGATGTCACAATACCATGGGACACCAGAGTTGAAGAGAAAGAAAGGGAAAAAATGGATAAGCATCAAGACCTGAAAATAGAAATAAGAAGGATATGGGATATGCCAGTGAAAATTGTACCCATAATCATAGGAACACTAGGCATGATCCCAAGATCTCTGAAAAGGAATCTGGAAAATCTAGAGGCTGAAGTAGCTCCAGGACTCATGCAGAAGAGTGTGATCCTAGAAATGGCACACATAGTAAGAAAAGTGATGGACTCCTAAGGAGCAGGATGCAACCCGGAACCCCACTATAAATACCACCCAGTCGAATTGGATAACTGTGATAGACACCCCCCCCCCCCCCCCCCCCCCACCCCCCCCCCCCCCCCCCCCCCCCCCCCCCCCAAAAAAAAAAAAAAAAATAAATAAATAAAAAATAATAATACAGGCAGTCCCCAGGTTATGACGGTGGTTCTGTTCTTGAGACGCGTTGTAACCCGAAAATTGTTGTAAGCCGGAACATCATCAAAAATCCTAAGAAAACCTTACTTTTAATGCTTTGGATACGTTCAAAAGTATGTAAACTGCATTTTTATTGCATTTTTCATAAAAAAAAAAATACTTCAAATATTGATTATTTTGCATTTTTGGTGTCATATTTCTTCTGCCAGATGAGCGTTGTAGGCGTCGTAACATTGGTACATGCGTCATAACCCTGGAAATGATTTGATTAATATAATTGAAAAGCGCCTTAACCTCGGAACGTCATAAGCTAAACCCGTCGTAGCCCGGGAACTACCTGTAATAATAATAATAATCACACCAATACCAATACAGTGCTCTTATTGCCTTATTAGCCATCATGGAGCAACATCGATCTGGCCACTCGCGCTTTCATTTACCTTCTTTCTCTGCGCACTTAGTATTTTATAGTTGTAAGCAATGACCTAATGATTTTGAAGGTGATGAATATAGTGAAGATTCAGTAGATGATAGTGATAAAGATAAAACTTATGTGCATGAAGATATTGGTGATGAATCTGAAGATGAAAGTGAAGAGGAAGTTTTAGCTCTTGGGAGGGTGAAGCCTCCACTTCCTCAGCTACCTCTGTTCTCCAACATTCCCCAAAACCATCTCCAACATCATGGCTTCATTCTCAATTAAAAAAGAGTAGGGAAGAGTTAGCCAATCATTGTTTCTCTGTACTGATGACTCTGACATTGATGATCCTCCATCTCATCCGATACCCCAACTCCGTCTCCAACACCACCATCTACGAGAGAAAGATGTCGTCCATTTGACATTGATGATCCTCCATCTCATCCGATACCCCAACTCCGTCTCCAACACCACTATCTACGAGAGAAAGATGTCGTCCATTGCTACAAACTGCACGGAGGAGGGGAGGTATGGGTGGCAGGGGAGGCAGGATTGGCCATGTCAGAAATGTCATATCCTGGGTGGCAATGGATTGATGGTGATAACTTTCTGCCTCACACCTTCGACTTTGGTGAAAGTTTATCAGGAATGCAGGTGGATGATTTTGAAGAAAATGCTTGTGAAAGTGATTTTTTCAATTTTTTCTGGAATGATTCTATAATGGAACTGATTGTAGAGGAGTCTAATTGTTACTTCGTTTTATGCAAGGTGGTATGACATCACAGTATCAGAGGAGAGAAATTTCTTTGCCTTGGTTATGCTTATGGGTATTGTCAGGAAGGGCAATTATTGTGATCGCTGGGTCACTGATCCTGTCTTAAATACGTCCCATTTTTTCTAAAATAATGTCTGTGAATCGTTTTATGTGCATTACATTTCTATGATAATCTTGAAGGATATCATACTCTTAGAAATTTGTGAAAGTGTAGAGAAAGAAAGTAAATATAGTTTGTAACTGGATAAAAAGTAAAGTAAATTTGTTTCTAATTTTAATTTTGTAAGAGACATTCTATATAATAAGTCCAAGTTGCCAAGTATATCAACTATATCCTGTAGTGTACAAAATTGGAGGCACAACTGTTCAGGGATTCCAGCCCTACCAACAAGTTGAACAGGTTTTGAAATTCCTAATCAATTCAGGTACTATCTTCAAAATAGTTCACCTTTCCTGGCTTATGACAGTGGAATTGACAGGGCAATTCGTATCCCAACAATAGTGTAGCTGTACTCTAGCCTTTCTATTTAGTTAGGATATTATCTAGTTTTGGGGAGTATGAAGGCACCTATGTTGTATTAGGTGAGGGCCCTCATTATTTTACCGTCATCGCTCTGCTGACCTAGGCACAAGGCCTTGTGTCTCGCTTGCATCGGCGAGTGAGCAGTATCCCTAGCAAGAAACCTCCAGTATTGTTCAGAAGTCTTGCTACCTAATGAATTAGTCCTCACTTGGTGGCAGTACCAGCAGGCAGATGCTAATCATTAGGTTAGTAGTGTCATATTCCTGGTGAAATTTTATGGTGTTTTTGGTTGTAGTGTCATATTCCTGGTAAAATGTTATGGTTTTTTGGGTGTTACTAAACTTGTCACTGCACTTTTCCCATCTCCTTTGCTCAGTGTAGAAATCGGTTATCACAATAGAAAGGTAAGATTCATTTCAAAAATAGAAATTTTGTATAATATATTTTTAAATATATACCTCACTATTATGTATTCCCCCCACCTCCCCTTTCATGTGAACAGAAGAAAAAACTGAATAGAAAACTAGATGCTCAAACCACCAGAAAGGAATGGGTGAAAGGCAGTTCAAACTAAACTATATCACATAATTTTAATACTTCTCACACTATCATCTTCCCACCTGATGCAAGGAATACAGCTATCATAATAGAGGCAAGTATAGAAATATGCCAAGATTAATACAGCAATTTTGCCTTGTAGCAATTTTTCCTTGTAGAATGTAAAGGGAAACTTATAAGTAATGGTGATACAGTATTTTGTGAATGAATATTTTCTGAAGAGGAATTCTTAATTGCAGGAGTAATTTTGGTAGTCATCTTTTCCTTTAGAGAACCCATCAGTAGCAACTGTGGTAGTTATCATTACGTTGGGAGAGCCCTGCAATGGTAATTTTAGTAGTCCCATTTATTTTTAGAGCCCAGCAGGAGTAGTTGTGGTGGTCATCATTAGTTTTAGAGAGCCCAGTAAAAGTAGTTGTGGTAGTCATCCCTATCTTTAGAGAACCCATGCGGAGTAATTTTGGTAGTCATCTTTACCTTTAGAGAGTGTATCACAAGTAATTTTGGTAAGTCCCCCATGGTTTCATTCTACTTTTAGAGAGTATCAACAAGTTAATTTTTGGGTATTCATTTATACTTTAGTGAGAGTATCAATAGAGGGAGTGGGAGTAATTTTGATAACCATCTTTACCTTTAGAGAGCTCACAGAAGTAATTTTGGTAGTCATCTTTGTCTTTAGAGAGCTCAGGACAAGTAATTTTGGTAGTTGTCTTTACCTTTAGAGAGTGTAGCAGGAGCAATTTTGTAGTCATTGTTACCTTTAGAGAGCCCACAGGAGTAATTTTGGTAGTCATCTTTACCTTTAGAGAGCCCACAGGAGTCATTTTTTTTACCTTTAGAGAGCTAAGCAATGGTAACTGTTGTATTTCTCTTTACCTTTGTAGAGTCCAGCAGTAATTTTGGTAGTCATCTTTACTTTTAGAGATCCCAGCATGAGTGATTTTAGTAGTTCTCTTTACCTCTTAAGAGACCCCCCCCCCAGCAGGAGTAATTGTGGTAGCCATTATTACCTTTAGAGAGCACAGCAAGAGAAATTTTTATAGTCAACTTTATCTTTAGAAAGCCCAGGAGGAGTAATTGTTGTAGTCATCTTTACCTTTGGTGAGCCCAGCAGGAGTAACTGTGGTAGTCATCTTTATCTTCAGAGAGTCCAGCAGAACTAATTATTGTGGTCATCTTTATCATTAGAAAGCTCAGCAGTAATAAATTTTGATGATATAAGCTTATATGATGGCTCTTTATCATTCCTTTTAAATATACTTTGTATTTATGATACTTACTCATATTTTGTGTACCCTATGTAGAAAGTTATCTTTCTATTTCATGTCAGATTTGATACATGCAGGTAATTTAATATGGACCTTTTAAATGATTATAAATATATGTGCTGTGTACTTTGTGAACTTTAACAAAAAAGAAAGAAGTCTTATTGTATGTTTCTCAATGGAGATAGCCTTGAATGCTCAGCCAACCAACAGTGAAAGGGCAAACAATTCTTTTAAGGTAACATCATTGCCATTGTACAGTAATACCTTGGTCCCATATTGGCTGTGGTTTTGAGTTTTTTTCAAACCCACAGTGACCACTGCAATAAACAGCTTACTGTGTTTTACCTTGTGGTTTACTGCAAGGTTGAGTTTTAATGAAGTGACCATAATGTCACTGGTAGTTGCTTGATAAAACAATTATATTAAAATTAGAATTATTACTAAAGAAGGAAAGAAAGATATGTGATTTTCAGAATTATCATT
Source organism: Macrobrachium nipponense (assembly GCF_015104395.2). Classification (NCBI taxonomy): domain Eukaryota; kingdom Metazoa; phylum Arthropoda; class Malacostraca; order Decapoda; family Palaemonidae; genus Macrobrachium; species Macrobrachium nipponense. The sequence continues at coordinate 38,583,116 of NC_087213.1, forward strand.
GTTAACTGATAACTTCTAGCATCTTGAGCTCTTCATTAATTTCAAACTCCCTGAAGGGGGGGGGGGGGGGAGGTTAGTGCCATCAGTGCACCTCGTATTGCACTGTAGGTATTACTTAAGGTTCGTTGCAGCATGCCTTTGGCCCCTAGCTGTAACCACTTTTGTGCTTTTTTTTACTGTACTTCCTTTCATATTCTCTTTTCTTCCATCTTACTTTCCACCGTCTCCTAACAATTGATTCATAATGCAACAGTGAGGTTTTCCTCCTACATTTTTCAAACCTTTTAGTACTGTCAATTTCCAGTTCAGCTCTGAATGACCTCATAGGTCCTAGCACTTGGCCTTTGGCCTAAATTCAGTGTTCAATATTCACTTAACTTCAGATTAATAGATATCAGTAACTTTTATTCAGTTATATATTCATGGCCATTCTTACTTATTTTGAAATGTCACCTGCAGTGCTTTGATATATCCAACGTTTGTAATTTCAGTCTCTCTCTCTCTCTCTCTCTCTCTCTCTCTCTCTCTCTCTCTCTCTCTCTCTCTCTCTCTCTCTCTCTCTCCCATGAGCACTGAGCACTGTACTGAATATTGCAGGATACTTATATTGTAACCAGTTTGTGAGTGTTGGACTTACTATCACTTGATATTCAGAGTACGTACATTCATGGTCACTCATGTTCAATTGGTGTAGTATTTGGTTCCTACCAGTTATTTAGCTCTCTCTCTCTCTCTCTCTCTCTCTCTCTCTCTCTCTCTCTCTCTCTCTCTCTCTCTCTCTCTCTTCCTCTCTCTCCTCTCTCGTCTCTCTTCTTTCCAGGCTTTAGGAAGACCTTACCACTAAGCGCCAACTGTTCTTGTAGGTTTGGAGGATACTGAGAAACTTATGGAGTTATGGCCATCCTGGGAACCTCAGGGGAGCCAAGTGTGAAGTCCTTATTGGGTCGCCTGACTGCTCCAGTGACTCCCATAACTCGGACTACAGTGACTGCCACGACTTTTGACTGTCACGTATCTGTTGGTTCCTTCACCTCTCCTACATATTCTGCAACTCCTGATATCTCTAATGTGATGTGTCTTGAGGGGTTAGGGGCTGTCCTCTTTGTTCCTTCACCACCATTTTGACCTCGGCAAGCCTGAAAAAGACAAGGAAATGCAAGAGAAAGTTGTCGTAGTACTATAGTAATCTGTTTGCATATGAAGGGTATGTTCCATCATCTGCTTATGAATGGTATCTTCCCACTGATGATGGTAAAGCTATCATGTTTATAAATAAACTTCAATAGATATTAATGGTTCATCATGTTACAGTCGTTTTTGCAGATCGTAAAGAAAAGTGGGAATGAAAAGGAAAGATATTCGAATACTCGGTCACATTATGCAGTAGTAATATTTGTGGTTGTTGACTCTTGTTGTTACAGATCAGTAGAGATAGATAGGCATGTAAGAGTGAACTGTACTAATAAGTGGTTAGTAATAATTTTAATTGTATAAAAATTGTTGTGAATGTCTGTCAGAAATGTTGTACTTTATTATAATAAAAGGTTTTTATTTCAGTTCTTCCTAGTCAGATAGAACGGTTGTACAGTAGATTCACTAGTCTGGATAAAGGAGACAATGGTTCTCTTTCCCGTGAAGATTTCCTTCGAATTCCAGAATTGGCTATTAACCCCTTGGGTGACCGTATTGTTCATGCATTTTTCAAGGTAAGCAACATGTGGTTCTCTCTCTTTTTAAGATAGTTTTTAAAATGTTTGCAAGTGATATTTTTAAAATATTTGTAAGTAATGTATAGTAATTGTTTTGAAAGCGCATATTTAGTCGAGAGGTTTTGAGTTTATGTAGGAGTGATTTTCTGATGAATTGTTTTATTCAGGTATTTTTAATTTTATAAACAATAATTCTGTATTGTTTTGAATGTATATACAATACGTATTTGTTTTATTTTTGTGTTTCCCTTAACCTTTAGGAAAGCGAAGATGATAGGGTAAACTTTCGTCAGTTTGTACGTGTGCTGGCACATTTCCGTCCTATTAAGAAGTCTCAGGATAACAAGCTTAACTGCAGAGAAGAAAAACTGCGCTGTAAGTAATATGTTTGTCAGACACTAAAACTATAGTATTTCTTCTTACACAAATACAAACCTGAAACAGCTGTTTAACTTTCAGACAAGGTTGTTAACTATTAATAGTTCATATATGGAACAATAGTTGAAGCCCCACCCACTTGTTGGTATGCACTCCACTTTACTTCCAGCCATCATCATGTATAGACATCTCAGTGGCCTTTCTGCCTGACTCTGATTGCTTTCTCGTCATGGTTTTGTCTTGAATTTGAGTACATTTGCTGCATATTTGATTGTGTTTTGATCATGTAGACCATGTTCTTTGTGCCATGACTGACCATCAGAACAGTGGGTGAAATTTGCTAGGAAGAATAGGAGAGGAGGAGGAGAAGGTCTCACTAGTGTTATCAGAGTGCAATACTCTGCCAGTGACACTGAAAGTCCTTTTCAGTACAGTAGTACCCTGGACGTAGGTGAAGTCAGGTTCCAGACCCCCTCGCGCAAAGGGAATTTTGGCATAAGTTTGGCACGTTTTCTAAAAATGCTAGTAAATGCATACTTCTAGAGTATGAACACTAAATATGACCTTAATCATGTGCTTCATAAATACTAAGCTAACTTTTAAAGGAAATTAAAGTTACTGTAATTTCATCTAAAAGTTAGCTTGATACATTACCCAAAGAAATGAATGGTTGGTAAAAATATAGGAGTGTGTGAAGATTACATACGTACAGTATCTCTCTCTTCTTTCCCCATTCCAACTGACCAATCTAATTTTAGAAATCTTCTCAACCAATTTTAAGAAATTCTTTATTTTGTCACTTTCTCTTTGTTCTGAAATTCCTTTTCATGAACAAACATTGCTTATTATGAGTGAGAGAGAGTTGTCTTTACATAAGTACTAAGCTAACTTTTAAATGAAATTAAAGTTAGAGTAATTTCATCTAAAAGTTAGCCCAGACATTATCCTTAAAAAGGAAATAAATGGTTGGTAAAAATATTGGAGTGTGAGAAGATTAAATACATAGAGAGAGAGAGAGAGAGAGAGAGAGAGAGAGAGAGAGAGAGAGAGAGAGAGAGAGAGAGAGAGAGAGAGAGAGAATTATGTAAAATCATTGATTGATAATCTTCAACCCTCTCCGTCCTGTCACATTACTTGACATATTTGACAGCTCTGGACTTGAGTTTCTGGTGGAGTTAAAAAGAAAGATGATGGAAAGAATTAATTATATGTATCATTTTGTCATTACAGTTATATTATTATTTGAAAATAATAATAAACATATAGTAGATGCACCATAAAATTTCTCATATCCCAGTAAGATTAGATGACCAGATTTCCGAGACAAAATCCGGGAACATTTTCGGTTCAAAGGCGTAAAAACCTCCAAAACATGATGTGTATTTGTCATTGAAAAACTAAAACGGGGACACTGCCCTTAGCATTTATAAAGCAGCATTCAAAAGTTTCTCTCACCCTATTTATCATAAATTGCAAAGGAATTAAATAAAAATGCAATTGATTACAATAAGTTTTTTTCTCTGATCAAAGTAGCTGAGATCAAGAATGCCCATAAAATCAGCTGCAAAAAATAGGTATCAGCCTGACACTTCACCCAAACTAAGTCCTTCTCCTTATTCCTTCCATTCTAAAATATTGAAAATAAGAGGCCATAATGATTATATGTAATAAAAAGCGAAAGTGTTTGGATTTGAAATATTGAAAGGATTCTGATTTTTGACTGGTGCACTAACCTCAACTTTGGGGGAAAGGATTCTGATTTTTGACTGGTGCACTAACCTCAACTTTGGGGGAGGGATGAAGGCATGACTGTCAATCATCTTAACATATTGACATGAAAGGTTTAGGACCTGGCCGAAGAGTCAGTACTCTCTCTCTCTCTCTCTCTCTCTCTCTCTCTCTCTCTCTCTCTCTCTCTCTCTCTCTCTCTCTCATTCTTATGCCAAAGGATACTCTAGAATATGGGAGATGGATGGGCTGATAGATAGAAGGGAGAGTGGTTGTTAGTAGAAAGATATACATACATAATATATAGTGTATTGTCATTTTTAATTGCTAGAAGTTTTAGAAGTAGCAAATCACACAGTAGGGTATAAAAAAGGGTATGTTACCTCAATGCTGATTGGCATTTAAGGGGGTCGGGCGGAACCCTTATATATGGGGGTATAGGGCGAAAAATGCAAAGTCATGAAAAAATTCATGGAGCTTCATATGGCAATTGAGAATACGTATACAAAATATTTAGTAAAAATTCTACTTATTTTTGTAGTTACAGGGTAATTAGTAAACGTAACTCAATAAGTAAAAAACATTGATCCGTACAAGAAAATGCAATATTTCTTCTGTTATCGTCAATTTTGATAATTATTGTCAAGGAAATTATGATCAATGGCATCTGTAGAGATTCCATGAGGCGGCAGAAAGGAAGTCAGTCAGCTACCAAGTACCAACACGATTCAGTACGAGCACAAACCTCGGGTAGTCTATATGTTCGAGTTTCACCTCTGACATTCGCTTGCTTTTATGTATGTTTATCTTTGTTTCGGCAAGAATTTCATCATGCCAATGAGAAAAAGACAAGCAAAACATCTCGCTAACATACAGACGAAGAAAAATTGCTCAAATATGATTACAGAATATCATAATATACACGACATTAGCGTAGTTAGTGAAGAGAGAGAGAGTGAGGGTTGCATAGTAACGGCCCCGTCTTCTATGATGCACACGTCACACTGTATCCCAGGCTACGATCTTTGAGCAAAGGGATCTTCATTTATGATAAATAATAAATAACATAGTTTTGGTTTATACCCAAAAATGAATATGAAATTCACAATAATCATGATTTATTAACATTGTCTTTGTAAAGAGTACACCTTCGAGATTCACCTCTGACATTCTCTTGCATTTACGTTTGTTTATCTTTGTTTCGGCAAGAATTTCATCATGCCAAAGAGGAAAATACAATGAAAAAATCTCGCTAACATACAGAAGAAGAAAATTTGCTGTAATAAGCAGTTAGTGAAGGAGAGAGAGAGAGAGAGTTGCGTAGGAAGGAGTGCCTCGGCTTGCCTGACGCAGTGCCCCAGGCTACGATATATGAGCAAAGGGATCATCATTTATGATTAAATTATGATAAATAACATAGTTTTAGTTTATTAATACACAAAAAAGAAATATACAGGCGGTCCCCGGGTTACGACGGTTCCGGCTTACGACGTTCCGAGGTTACGATGCTTTTTCTTAAATATTCAATGGAAAAATCCGTCCTGGGTTACGACGCTTGTTCCGAGGTTACGACGCTGACGCTTCCGACGCTCCGAGTTAACGACGCTTTTAAAAAACGCATACTATGATAAAAATCCTTTATAGTTTAGCACAGTATATTAATAAAAATAAGTTTCTGGTTAGATTACAACAAAAATTTTGAGGTTATGATGATTTTCGACACTTTTTATGTCGTATTTTTCGATGTTTTTTAGTGACGCCTCATATGCGAACTAGTTTCCGAGCGAATGAATACATACTAGCTTGCGGTGCGCAAAGTTTACATATAACAGTCCAAAGCACAGATAATGAAAAAATCATTGCTTGTTTCCAGTAATAATAACAAAACGAAGTTTCTGGTTAGATTACAACGCAAATTCCAAGTATCCAAAGAGACATTATCCAGTAATTTGATCAGAGAGAGAGAGAGAGAGAGAGAGAGAGAGAGAGAGCGTCTTCCGACGCTCCGAGTTTAGGACAGAGAAGTGTTCGTTTCATTAAACGACGTAAATAGTAATCAACTGTTCTTGTAGCCCTCAAGATTTGGCAAAATCGAAGTATCCAAAGAGAGACATTATCCAGTAACTGGAACCTTGACATACGAATTTAATTTGTTCCGTTACCATCGTCGTATATCAAAACAGTTGTATCTCAAAGCATTTTTTCCCATTAAAAATAATGTAATATGTATTAATCCGTTCTAGCGCTATGAAACCACACCTAAACACAGCTAAATTACATATAATATACACAATTTATACACAAATAAAAGAGTAATAACACACATAATGATAAAATAACATAGCAATGTAATAAATGATAATAAATGTTAATAAAATCAATTAAAAAAAAGAAAGATTTTACTTACCACAACGAAAGATGACGTGAGGCCAGCAGGCGGAGGAGGTAGGGAAGGGTGGCAGGGAACGATTTGTTCTCTTTTTATTTACGTATGTACACTAATAACTACGTAATAAACACAAATGAAATAACATTGCTAAACTAATTTTTTTTTTTTAATCAGTTCGTAGTTTAGAAATAATGGTGATGCCTTTGGAAGGTTTTTATAGCTTCCTTCTGCTTGATGATCGTGGATATTGTTTGCCAAATCGACGATACGAACGCCACGTTCATGCTTTGCTATAATTTCATGTTTTGCTTCCATTGAAATTATTTTCTTGGGTTTTTTCTTATCACCTGCTTTGTCTTTAGCTTTGAGACCCATGGTTAATAATAAAATAGACAAAGAAACACGAAAAATAGGCGCAAATACAACGAACTAAACAACGACGTGTTAACATGCAGCACCAACAAACAAACAGACTGAACGCCATTTATCGGTCGCCTATACAACTAACACTCATCGCAAAATCGTATCTCAAATATTTCGTTGTATATCAAAGCTTATATTTTCGCAAATTTTCTGTTGTATCTCAAAACATTCGTATATTAGGGCAATCGTATGTCAAGGTTCCAGTGTAACTTGGCGGCAACAATGGTCTCGGGGATTGACGTAACGTTTATTTTCTGAACAGATAGGACAGAGAAGTGTTCGTTTCATTAAACGGCCTCTGACTCATGGCAGGAAATGTTTTGTTGATACTAATATATAAGCCTATTTAAAGATACGTTTACTTTAATTAGTCTATATGATACGTAAATAGTAATCAGCTGTTCTTGTAGCCTTCAAGATTTGGCAAAATCACTCCAGGTTGTACATAAAACTTCAAGAATGTAGTGTCACCAGAGGATTACAATAGTTTTTACCTTCAAGAACCAGCATTCTTTTATGAAAATAACTCCAGGTTGTACGTAAAACTACAGGAAACAACATGTAGTGTAACCAAAGGATTACAAGTAAGGTTTTTATAACTTTTTATTAGTTTAAGACATATTTCCAAGCGTCGTAACCCGGGGACTGCCTGTACATTCATAGTAATCATTATTTATTAACATTGTCTTATTAATAAAAATACAAAGGAAAACTTTGAACGCCTGTACTCAAAAAGGGATTGTTCATATACGGAACAAACCTTCGGTCTTAACATTAGGATTTACTAGCGCCAAGCTGGAAAGCGGTAGAATTAAAATTACACTTGTGAGATCCAGGGACTATTGGCATCTATACCAGGTCACGGGGCATGTATACCCAGAATGCCCACGGCTACCTGTGACCCACCAGTTATTTTCCTACCGCCTTTAAGATAAGACGTGTTACTGTCTATCTGATTTAAAGCCGGTTTTTCAGTTTGCCCGTTCTTTATCCATTTCATTTTTCATTTCTTATTACCTTTTCTTTCTCCGAGTGTGCTCAGTGTGAGTGATGAGTGTATAAGTGGTATGATGGAGAATTTTGCCTCAACATTGGGATCGTCTACCGTTTCGAAGAGGAGACAAAGGCAATGCCCAGGAGTCAGTGGTTTTCCATGTTCTAGGTTCCTAACTTCGGTGTCGACGGATCCTCATCCAACGTGTATTAGGTGCAGGGAAAACGTATGTACGATTACTAATCCATGTTCTGTTTGTCGGGGTTGGTGGTCGGTGGAACAGTGGAAGAAGTTCTATGAGAAAAGCCAATACAAAAGGAAGGTGGTGACGCCGTCTTTGGATGACCAAACCTTACCGGCTTCTTTTGTATCGGCAATAAACCAGGCTGCTCCATATGTTTCTCCACCTGCTTTTGATCTGTCTCATACCCCTTCGGTTTCTCCTAGCGATTCAGTATCGGAAACGTCAGGAGGGGCCTTGGGTAATTTTATGAATAATATGCACTCCTCCCTTTGTTTTTCCCCAGCAAGTGAGGGGGATATCCTCCATCTTTGTTCCAGGCTCCTGCTCCCCAAGCGCATAGGTTGGATGGTACGTGGTCAGCGCTAGGCCTACCAGGCGTACCAACCTTGGATGGTCTGCTTGCGCATTATATGGCGTCACGGTTCCAGCAGGGTCCGGCAGCGCTGAATGTTCCTCATCCCCCGGGCTTGCAATTTATGGGAATTAATGCCGCGGCTACGCCATCAAACTCAGTGTTTACAGCGATGCAGAACGTGGGAGGTAGTTTGCCAGCAAACGTGCGGTTGCCAGCAGAAACCTCTCGGTCTCTCCCTACGAGAGGGATGACGTCACAACATACGTCACACACCGATATGGCAGGCGTGATGACGTCACAGACTGCTTCTCGGCCTATTTCGCTGCACCCAGACGCTAATATGCCTTCTGACCCGTCAATGCAAACTGTAATGCAGAAATTACAGGATATAGAGAAGAGAATGAATAAGAGACGAAAAGAAAAAGTGTGATTCGCCTTCTTCATCTTCTTCCTCTAGTTCGGCGTCATCGCTAAGTCTGATAACGTCACGGCGAGCGCCAGTCAAGCGTTGGAGGAGGATTCGGGAGTTCCTGGCGGATCCTCGGGCTAAGAGGAGAAGAATCAATTCTTCCTCATCTTCAGACCAAGACTGTCATATCCAAGTCAGCAGGAAGGTCGGGAAGTCAGTGGCTATTAAGCACAAGGTTAGCAGACGAAGCCGTTCGCAAGAATCTGAACAAGCGAGAGAGGCGACGGCCGACGGACTAGCGGCCGATGCGGAGTTGCCAGTTCGGATCGCAAAAACTACGATACTGCTGGTAAAATCGACGTTGGCGGCGAAAGGTGCAGCAGAGGATAGAATGCAGGTCCCAGTTTCGCCCGTAAGGCCGTTCAAAATACGTACGAAGGACGATAAGGCTCCTATTAAAAGTACGAAAAATAGGGAGTTGGCAACCTCGGCGGATACGTTCGTGGAAGGCAGTGTCCGTCTGGATGAGAGGTCGAGGCCGAGTTCTCCGACGCTCATAAACGATACCTATACTAATAGAGACGAAGTTATATCTGTCTTAAGGGAGCCTTCATCTTGGAGATCTAGACGAGATTCTCGCTCTAGATCCGTGAGCAGAGAAAGAGTGAGGCGTTCTCGTTCCCCTGCTGACTATCCGGGATCGAGCCAACAGCGGCCAGCAAAGATCAAAGAGACCGCGGCCGTAGTGGGGCAGGCGGCCGTGGAATTCCCGGGCCGTCTGTCAGAAGATAGGGGCAAGACAACATCCCTTGTGACGGAGAATGGTACATTAGAGCTGGAGGAAGGAGAAAACCAAGAGTTTCTGGCCTCGTATGCAGAGGTGATTGATTTGATTCGTCAATTCAATAACCTTTCGGAGAAGACAGAAACACCGGCCAGTATGCTTCCGCCTGGAATTGACATGGCATTTGGATTAAAAAGGGATACCAAGGTGTCATATGAATTGCCTTGTTCGAGTCATGCGGAGTCGGTCTTGCAACACGTAAACGCAAAGATTGCAGGAAGGGATAATTCCTTAAGATCTAATAGATCATTTAAACATTTATTCCCCCTCCAATGATAAAGCAAAGGAAATATTATACGACACCGAAGGTCCCTTTGCTGTCTAGACAAGTGAACCCTAATGTTGTAAGATTAAGGCCTGGATTAACCTTGGATCAGGTTAAAATGGAGTGCCCTTCGATGACGTACCAAGAGGCTGCTACGTTAGAAGCAACAGCTTCTTCTGTCTTTCAGGCTGCTTCTTGGTTAGACTTTGGTCAACAGCAGTGGCAAAGATTGCATCCTCGGAAGTAACAAGAAAAGTAGTGGATGAATCATTGTTCATTAGATTACTACAGTCAGGTTCCAAGGCGATTGCGTACCTGACAAACGTAAGTGCCAATGTTTGGGCAAATATCCTGCTAATGAGGAGAGATGCAGCGTTGGCTAGACTAAGCCACAATGTGGATTTGGATTCCCTGTTAGCAATGAGGAATGGGGATATCTTGGAGTCGCAACTGCTGTTGCCAGAGGTCATACTGGAAGAGGCGATAGATATAAGCTAAGGATGGACACTAACGATAGGTTGGTGCAACAGGCAGTTAGGTTAAAACGTCTAACAGTCAGTTACTCCTTTGGAGGGAAGACAGCAGCAAATGTCTCGAAAGAAGACAGTGAGACATAACATCCCTAATAGAGTCACAAGACACCTCTTCCCCAAAGAGGCTAACTCATCGGCCCTTCACAATAGAAACAGAGAGGGAAGGGGCAGTAGGAGAAGAGGGAGATGCTCAAGAAGATAGGATGGGCGCCTCTCATCACTCGGCCACACCAGTGGGGGGTTGCCTGGCAAATCACTGGAAGGTGTGGCAGGAACTAGGGCAGCGAGCAGTGGGTGGTGGATGTTCTCAGGATCGGGTATTTGATCCCGTTCGAGGTAATCCCGCCCCTGACAGATCAGCCATTACCCCATGTCGCTTATGCCCACAAATCTCAGAAGGCCACTATTCCTTCAGGACGAAGTGAAGAAGATGATGGAAAAAGGAGCTGTGCAACAGTATGCAGTCCGTCAAAAGGCTTCTACAGCAGGATTTTCTGGTACCCAAAGCCAACGGGGAGTGGAGGACAGTAATAGACCTGTCAACGCTGAATCTGTTATAAGGAAAACAATTTCAAGATGGAAACTCCAAAAACGGTTCTACAAGCAGTCAGGATCGGAGACTTTATGCTGACAGTCGATCTAAAGGACGCATACTTTCAGATACCAGTCCATCAGTCTTCAAGGAAATTTCTCCGCTTCAGTCTTGCAGGGAAAGCTTTCGAATTCAAGGTCCTGTGCTTCGGATTGACAACGTCTCCTCAAGTTTTTACAAGTGTTCACTCTCGTGTCGACGTGGGCGCATGCTCAGGGGATCAGGCTAATAAGATATCTGGATGATTGGCTGGTGATAGCAAAGTCCAGTGAGAAATTACTCAGGGACAGGGCGACCCTCCTGCAGCTTTGTCACAGCCTAGGTATTGTGGTAAATCAGGAAAGTCGCAGTTGGATCCAAGTCAACGTTTGGAGTATCTGGGAATGGTTATGACACAACAGAAGCCAAAGTATTCCGACAGACCAAAGAATAGAGAAAATGCAACAAGGTGAATGCCTTTCTGGGAAAAAAGACAGGAGCCAGCAAGACAGTGGCAGGTGGTGCTGGGAATCCTAACCTCCTGGAGAAGCTAGTACTACAAGGAAGGCTACACCTTCGGTCCCTACATGGAGGATGAAGGAGTTTTGGTCACCAATAGTATATCACCCGTACGAGCAAATTCCCTTGTCGGCAGAATTGAGAAAGACTTGCTGTGGTGGGTGAACGACGACAATCTGACAGTGGGTGTCCCCCTTCAACAATCCTCTCCAGACCTCTTGCTGTTCTCGGATGCGTCACTAGAAGGCTGGGGAGCCCATATGGAGGAGTTGATGGTGTCAGCAAAATGGAGTTGCAAGGACAGAGAATCCATATAAACGTGCTGGGAGGGTTAAAAGCAGCATTTCTAGCTCTACAGGAATTCTTGGAGGGAGAGTAAAGGGACACTCAGTTGGTATTGATGTCAGACAACACCACAGTAGTAGCTTATATAAACAAGCAAGGAGGCCTAGTTTCTCGGCAGTTACATGAATGATGAACAGTTCAACTTCACCAGTGCTATAGAGAACCTGGTAGACATCAGGGCCAGGTATATTCCGGGAAAAAGAAACATAGTGGCCGACAAGTTGAGCCGCAGGGATCAGATTTGGGCTGGGAACGGAGTGGTCCCTGCACCACCAAGGTAGTGGACAGGATGCTCATGTTGTGGGAAGGACTGATCATAGACCTATTCGCAACCAGGTACAACAAAAAAGTTTGAAGTGTATTGTTCAGTAGTCCCAGACGCAGAGGCAGTAGCAGAAGATGCGCTACAACACCCCTGGGACAATCTGGACGTGTACGCATTTCCTCCATTTTGTCTAATCCGTCAGGTTCTGAACAGGGTAATGCGGTCTCAGAACCTCAAGATGACCCTGGTAGCCCCGTTATGGCCGAAAGCAGAGTGGTTTGTTTCCAGACCTACTGGAACTCCTAGTAGATGTGCCGAAAGAGTTACCCCCATGGAGCAACCTACTGTGTCAGCCGCACATGGAGAGGTACCACCAGTCTGAAGTCCCTATCGCTTCACGGGTGGAGACTGTCAAGTATCTCCTCCGAGCGAGAGGGTTTTCGCAGAAAAGCAGCAACTCAGATGGCAGGAATTATCAGAAAAATCATCTGCGACAGTATACCAAGGAAATTGGTCAGCATACTGTGGTTGGTGTCGTAGAGGGAACTTGTCTCCACTCAGTAACCAATATTCAGCAGTTAGCAAGACTTTCTGATATATCTCAGAACAGAAAAGCATATGTCTGTATCTGCAGTGAAGGGGTACAGGGCGGCTCTAGCCTCAGTCTTTATAATGAAAGGAGTGGACATTTCGTCTTCATGGGAGTTGGCCATGCTGATGAGGAGCTTTGAAACAGTCATGCCCACCAAAGGAGCTAAAAGCCCCAGATTGGATCTGACCAGGGTACTGAGTAGTCTGACAAAACCCCCCTACGAACCACTAAGGCAGTCCACGGATAGGAGCTGACCCTGAAGACAGTCTTCTTATTGGCCCCTGGCTTCAACCAAAGGGTGGGGGAGCTACATGGCCTGTCATATCTCATAAAGCACTCCAGAGGTTGGAGGTCAATGGTATTTGAGTTTGTCCCCAGAATTCGTGGCCAGACCCAAAACCCAACAATAGTAGACGGCAGATTCGACTCCTTTACCATACCTTCCTTGGCAGACTTTGTAGACAATGACAAAGATGAGATGCTCCTGTGCCCCGTCAGGGCACTAAGGGAGTACTTAAGGAGAACAAGGCACCTCAGGCCGGGGTGCCGGAGGTTGTTCGTAAGTACAGGACGGAACAAGAAGGAAGTGTCCAGGAATACAATATCGTTTTGGCTAAGGGAGACGATCAGAGATGCTTATATGGCAGAAGACAGCGGGTCAGATAGCCAGGTGGGGAGCTAGAGCTCATGACATCAGGGGCTTGAGTGCTTCTCTGGCATTTAAGAAGAACATGTCTGTGATAGAATTCTGAAAGCTGGTGTGTGGAACGCCAAACAACTTTCACCTCATTTTATTTGAAAGACGTTGCCCATAGATCCTTGGACACTTTTTCCTTGGGTCCAGTGGTGGCGGCCCAACAAGTGATATAGCTCATCCAGTGCCCCTAGCGGGTTAGTTTGCGTCTAGTCTAAGATGAAGGTATGAAAGTAGAATGAATGGGATGTCTGGTCTTTTTTCTTTACTACTTTCTTCCTACTCCTTTAACTACGGGCAATATGAAGGAGAGTACCGTCATGTGCTGGAACGGACTAGATGCAGGTGAGGTGGTCAGCCATACTGTGAAGCTATCTTAGGTTATGATATACTTTTCAGTAGCAACACACCCCTCTAGATAATAGGGAAAAGAGGGGTGAAGGTGGATCCAGTTGCAAGGGACAAGAGTAAACAATAGAATGGTATCTACACCCAGTTGGGGAAAACCAATAGATCCGCTTATATCTTTGGTTCTAGGTTCATTGTCCATTCTCTTAGAATTTCCCTATATATTCGGAAATGGATAAGGTGGCAAACTCCCAGTCAGTTGTAGAGACTTACCTCCCTCCAGTAAGTAAGTCTATCCTAATGTTAAGACCGAAGGTTTGTTCCGTATATGAACAAATACCAAATTTGTAACTAATTTGTATTTTTCATAACTAACAAACCTGAGGTCGTAACAGGTAAAGGCCCACCTCGAACCACCCCTCTAGCAGTCTAACCTGGGTTAGAAATATAACTGGTGGGTCACAGGTAGCCGTGGGCATTCTGGGTATACATGCCCCGTGACTTGGTATAGATGCCAATAGTCCCTGGATCTCACAAGTGTAATTTTAATTCTACTGGTTTCCAGCTTGGCGCTAGTAAATCCTAATGTTAAGACCTCAGGTTTGTTAGTTATGAAAAATACAAATTAGTTACAAATTTGGTATTTTTACTAACGAAAAGGATGCCGTTAGAGGCGCTAGTAGTACCGTCAGAGGCGCTAGTAGTAGCTGTAGCGGGGAGTGGGCCTTGGATCGGCCCCTCTCTGGTAGAGGGATTTCGAAGAAGGATGAATCTAAATGGCAAGAGACCCCTGGTAGTGGTTTCACTCGCCCCAGAAACCATACCGACACCTTTATATAAGGTGAGCGAGCCAGAATATTCTGGCATTTCCATTTTAGCTTTTTTCTCTGGAATGTTAGCATTAATTTACCATAGAAATGTGTGCTAAAGGGACATTTCATGTAGCGACACGGGCTGAGCCCAGAAACAATATTTATTGGCTTTCAAAATCTATCTTCTCACTTAGTTTTAAAGCTATACCATTGAAATATGGTATATAACTCAGAAAGACAGTATAGAACAATCAAAGGAAGCCCCTTTTTCCAATTTTTGTTTCGTCTTTTTTTTTTTTTTTTTTTTTTTTTTTTTTCACGAGATTTATAGGGTTTATTTATTTTTTTACCATAATGAAAAATTCATATACAGTCCCCGGGTTACGACGCGTCATAACCCGAAAATCGTCGTAAGCCGGAACGACGTTCTTGAAAACATGTCCCACAGGGAAAATTTCACTAATTTGCAATTTTCTTAGGGCCGTATCTCTAAAATTATCACTAATTTACTTTTTTCATGTGCAACACTGTGTATCACAAATTACTGTATATTTTCATTAGAATACAAGAGAGAGAGAGAGAGAGAGAGAGAGAGAGAGAGAGAGAGAGAGAGAGAGAGAGATTACATAAAACTATTAAATTCGTTGACCATTGTATGGCATTGTTAAGCTCCGAGTGTCACTGAGTTATGAGGTAGGGATATTGATACAGAAAGACGAAGGGAAGAATTTTCTTTGAAATTAGTTATCGTTATTACTTATTTACTAGTTCTATTATTTTTATTATTATTATTATTATTATTATTATTATTATTATTATTATTATTATTTGAAAATATAATAAACACGTGCATCTACCATAAAAATTCTCTCATATCAGTAAGAAAGAGGAATTATCCTTACAAGTGAAATGGAAAGGTCATTTTCATGTCTTTAAAATACGACCATTATGAATTTTGTAATTAAAGTTTTATTATTATTATTATTATTATTATTATTATTATTATTATTATTATTATTATTATTATTATTATTCTGTTAAAAAGGATGGCAGAATTAAGCGAGTTGATTTTATATATTGTTTTTTCTATTTTCCTTACAATTCGCTTCTCAGGCTCAGCGATGTTTCTGAGTAACTGCCAATATTCGTATTGGGAATTTTCAAACAAAAATTATAAATGCTGAAGGAATCTTTTATTAGAACAAGATATCAGGTCCAGGTCAAGCAGAGGTCGTCGTCAGTGCTGGTATTATTCTGTAATAATACCAGCACTGACGACGACCCCTGCTTGACCTGGACCTGATAGTCTTGTTCTAATAAAAGATTCCTTCAGCATTTATAATTTTTGAAAATTCCCAATATGAAATATTGGCCAGTTACTCAGAAAACATCGCTGAGCCTGAGAAGCGAATTGTAAGGAAAATAGAAAAACAATATATAAAATCAACTCGCTTAATTCTTCCATCCTTTATTATTATTATTAAATAACTGAAAATATCAATAAACTTTTACATACTAGTACCATAAAAATTCTTTCATCTCGGTAAAAGAGAGAGAGAGAGAGAGAGAGAGAGAGAGAGAGAGAGAGAGAGAGAGAGAGAGTTTTTGTGTTTATCTCTCTCTGTTCTCTCAAAAAATACTTATAACGCTTCCAGCGAAAGAGAGGGGGAGGGAGTTACCACTATGACACATTATTATCTTGTTGTGCAAAGAGAGAGAGAGAGAGAGAGTAGAGAGAGAGAGAGAGAGAGAGAGAGAGAGGAGAGTTAACCCTAATTAAAAGTGACATGGATAGATTAGTACGTACATATTGTATTTCTTTAAAATACTATCACATATGAATTTTGTAATTACAGTTATTATTATTATTATTATTATTATTATTATTATTGTTATTGTTATTATTATTATTATTATTATTATTATTATTATTATTATTATTATTATTATTTGAAAATATTAAAAACAAATAGTACAAGTACATAAAAAATCTCGAGTCTCAGTATAATGAGAGAGAGTGAGAGAGTAGAGAGAGAGAGAGAGAGAGAGCGAGAGAGAGAGAAAAAAAAAGAGAGAGAGAGAGAGAGAGAGAAAAAAAAAGGGGGGGGGGAAATTTCATGAGCACTTCCCCCTCCTGGCTGTCACAGAACTTGATATGTCTGACAGTTTTAGTACCTGGATCTCGAGAAAAGGTACTGGAAGAAGACTGCATTTCCTTCATTCTTCCATAATTTTTTTTAAATATAAGCTAAAATCTTACTAATCTATGGTATTTTTCTTTAATGAATTGATATTATTGCTGATAAATTAATTAATAATCTGAAAATAGTAAATCATTTATTTATCATACAAAAAACCATAAATCTTTGTAGTAGAGAGAGAGAGAGAGAGAGAGAGAGAGAGAGAGAGAGAGAATGTTATTATTTTTATTATGTGATATCATTTCAACTTATTAAACTTACTAATACAGTATTAATCAAAATTAATATTTGAAAATTAGTAAATCATTTTTGTTATTATGTATTAGTCATGAAATAAACATCAAAATACACTAATTAGTGATTATTTTCGGCAGAAAATACAGAGAGAGAGAGAGAGAGAGAGAAACTATGGTTTTTATATCCAAGTCTAAGTAGAGTATAAATGGATTCTTTAAGTGAAATAATGTTTTCAATGATATTTTGCTGTTTTGTATTAAAGGATATGTTACTGACTTTGTTTAAGAATGCGTTCCTTATCCTTGACTATGGTTACCATACAGTTTAATAGCGTAAATTAGTTTATGTGCCCTCTGCTCAGAAACTAGTTCTGCGTATGAGGTATCGTTAAAAGGCATAAAAAACCGTCGTAACCTTGCTGGAAACAAGCAATGATTTTTTCATTATTTGCGCTTTTGGATTGTTATAAACTGCGCATCCCAAGCTAGTGTATTCATTAGCTCGGAAACTAGTTCCGCATATGAGGCGTCACTAGAAAAATTTAAAAAATACGTCATAAAAAGTGTCGAAAATCATCATAACCTCAAAATTTTTGTTGTAATCTAACCAAAAACTTATTTTTATTACTATACTGTGCTAAACTATAAAGGATTCTTATCATAGTATGCGTTTTTTAAAAGCGTCGTTAACTTGGAGCGTCGGAAGCGTCAGCGTCGTAACCTCGGAACAAGCGTCGTAACCCAGGGCGGATTTTTCAATGAATATTTAACCCTCTTACGCCGAAGCGGTAAAAAAAATTGTCTCCCGTGTGCCGGAGGTGTTTCAGAGTGAGCGCGGAAGCGGAAAAAATATTTTTTTCAAAAAATCACAGCGCGCTTTGTTTTGAAGATTAAGAATTCATTTTTGGCTCCTTTTTTTGTCATTGGCTGAAGTTTAGTATGCAACCATCAGAAATGAAAAAAATTATCATTATCATATATAAATAATGCGATATATGATAGCGCAAAAACAAAATTTCATATATAATTGTATTCAAATCACGCTGTGCGCAAAACGGTTAAAGGTAACAAGTTACTTTTTTTTTTGTAATGTACACTAAATTGCAATCATTTTGGTATATAACACATTTTAAAACAATAAAAGCAACACAGAGAAAATATTATCACAAAATAATGCATGAATTCGTAACGCGCCGACGTAAACAAATATTTTTTTCAAAAATTCACCATAAATCTAAATATTGTCCTAGAGATTTCCAATTTCTTTCAAAATGAAGACAAATGATTGAATATTACTATACTGTAAGAGTATTAGCTTACAATTGCAGTTTTCGACCATATCTGACGAGTTAAAGTTGACCGAATGTCGAATTTTTTTATATATATATTTTTTATATGCAATTATTTCAGAAATAAGAAAAGCAACAACCTTCAAATATTTTTCGTTTTATTCTACATGAAATTGTGCACATTTTCATATATAAAACTCTATGAAATGCCTAATATGAAACGGAGCAAATATTCCGAGAATGGTACGTACGCATTTCGGAGATTTGTGGCGGAGAATCTGCGCGCGGAGGGAAGGAAAGATTTTTTTTTTAATTCACCATAAATCTAAATATTTTGCCAGAGACTTCGAATTTGTTTCAAGATGAAGATAAATGACTGAATATTATTACTGACTGTAAGAGTTTTAGCTTACAATTGCGTTTTTTCGACCATTCGGTAGAGTCAAAGTTGACCGAACGTGGTTTTTTTTCTATTTATCGTGATTTATATGCAAATATTTCAAAATGAGAAAAGCTACAACTTCAATTGATTTATTGTTGTATTTAATTCACATGAAATTGCGCACATTTACATATATAAAACTTTATGTAACGGCTAATTTAAAATGGTGCAAACAGTACCATAATCGCACGTATGATTTTTTCGGAGGAGTTACCGCGCGGACGTAAAGAAAATGTTATTTTTTTCATAAATTCACCATAAATCCAATTTGTTGCAAAATGAAGGTAAATGCTTGAATATTACTAGAATATAAGCGTTTTAGCTTACAATTGATGCGTTTTTTTTTGTTTTTCGACCATTTCGGTAGAGTCAAAGTTGAACCGAAGGTTGAAATTTTGGCAATTATCGTTATTTATATGAAAATATCTCAAAACTGAATAAAAGCTACAACCATGGGTTGTTATTTAGTTGTATTGTGCATAAAATTGCACACATTTCCATATATAAAACTTTATATAACGGCTAATTTTAAATGGTGCAAACATTACCACAATCGCATGTATGATTTTTTTTGGAACAGTTACTGCGCGGACGTAAGGAAAAAGTTTTTCATAAATTCACCATAAATCGAAAATATTGTGCTAGAGACTTCCAATTAGTTGCAAAATTAAGTTAAATGATTTAATATTACTAAAAATATAAGATTTTTAGCTTACAATTGCGTTTTTTGACCATTTCGGTAGAGTCAAGTTGACCGAAGGTTGAAATTTTGGCAATTATCGTTATTTATATGAAAATATCTCAAAACTGATAAAAGCTACAATCATGAGTATTTTATTGTTGTATTCTACATAAAAATGCGCACATTTTATTTCATATATACTTCATGTAACCGGCTAATTTACAACTGGTACAAAATTATGTCAAAGTGACGAAATAATTTCCGAGATGTGTCACAGATACTTTTTTAGTGCGGCAAGAAAGAAATTCGCGCTTGCGTGCCTGCGTAACGATTGTAAACAAAACGACACCTTGATCCGTGAACTCCCAGCATCCCCAAGGCGCGTGATTCAAAAGTTTTAGGCTGGTAGGCCTATAAAGTATTTTTCCGCGAATTTAAAAAAAAAACTTTTGTAAGTCGACGTAAAATACGTCCAGTCGGCACACGGGAGACAAAAAATGTCGACGTAAAATACGTCCAGTTTGCGTAAGAGGGTTAAGAAAAAGCGTCGTAACCTCGGAACGTCGTAAGCCGGAGCCGTCGTAACCCGGGGACCGCCTGTATAGCAAAAAAATTACTTAGAAAAAAAAACTCCTCATGCGATTGGAGGTCTACATCAGGTCTATATATGGTAGTAATGCCAGGTCCTTAATATTAAATATTAAGGGAGGAGATAGAATTTGAAAAATGGTTATTTTTGGGATAAATCGCCCTGGCGTCACAAAACCGAAGGTCAGAGGCGAAAATCATATGCGGTTCGGATATGTCCCAAGTCACCTTATTAAGTGATATGAATATCAAAGTCCTGTCCTTAAAAAATGGCATTAGCCGGCCGGCCCCCGTAGCAGAGATGCTATTGGCTGGAAGGATTAGAAGAGCCAATCACAGAGCAGGACATCAGCTTTGCTAGTTGCTGATTGGCTGGTAGCTGTGATGCTTTGTGAGGGAGTTTCTCTTTTTTTTCTCTAATGTTTACTGATAAGTAGTACTGTATATCCTTTTAACCTACTTTTGTGAATTAATCTTTGTTTACCTTTGTGTATGTACTGTCTCAAGTTTATTAAATCTCTCTCTCTCTCTCTCTCTCTCTCTCTCTCTCTCTCTCTCTCTCTCTCTCTCTCTTCTCTCTCTCTCTCTCTCTCTCTCTCTGATAAGAGAGATTTTTATACACGTTACATATTGTTCATATATGGAACAAACCTTCAGTCTTAACAATAGGATCATTCTTCTGGTGTCAGCTGAAAACAGGTTAAAAACAATTGAGAATTGTAAATTAAAGAAATGTGTGGCATCTGGCATCTAATGCTTAGTTGAGGTGGAAGCAAGTCTAGAGACCACACTTGAAACCAGTGACTCATCGTTTCTCTCCAGTTTCAACCGTTTTTAGTAATAGTCGTGGATGTGAGGCTGTTGTCGCTTTTGTGTCTCATCATAGTAGTACATCCTGTGACCAAGAAGTCTGGGGGTTTGTCTTCTTGTTCTCCCAGACGTTCGTCATCAACACGTACGTGTATGTGATTAATCGCACAACCATGTACGTGGTGGAGGTCCTACCTTCGTCATTGGCCTTCCAGAGTCAGGGGTTGAGACTCCTCTAGACTAAGAGTGTGGTTTGCTACATCACACATCCATGTACGTGATTTGTCGCACAACCATGTATGTAATGGATGATGTCCTACTTATGTTGTTCACCTTCCAGAGTCAAGAGTCAAAACTTCACTATAGTGCCTTTACTTTTCTAAGATATCTCTGGTTGAGCCAGGTAGAAAAGGCAGAGTTGTCATGTCTATGGGTATGTAAGGTCCTGTAAATGCTTCCCGCATATATAAGCCTTCTTAGGAGGATTTGCTTTAGACCTTGGGAGTCGAGGGACAGGGTTCGCTTCTTCCCTGTTAACTTTATTTTATTTTCATTTCCGATTCTGTTTAGCTTTTCTTTCTTTCTCTTTCTAGAATTATAGGTGCGCTGAATGGCATGTTAGCTCTGGCGTTTGGCCTTCACTGTCTTGTTTTGTTTGGTTCATTTTATAAGAAAAGACATCCATTCATTCCTTCTTTGCAGAACATTTTTAGCAAAATCATCCCAGTCACAGGATTAATTTTCTCTTTCCTTTATTGAAACACTGAAGATTCCACTATATTTCCCGTCTCTCTTGCTGCCTTGTTAAGTCTTTTAATAGTCATTTCTGACACTTGTTGCTTCAGATGTTCTCTGGATAACCTTCGAAACATCAGTTACAGGACCTTCATGTTGTTTTTATAAAATTAAGTATTCAGGATATTATAGACCATTTCCTTGGCCTCAGGTGGTGGTTGAAGGCGTTTGCGGGAGTCACTTGGGCTTGGCTGTCCATACTTAAAACAGTGGCTGATCGAGAGTGAGTATCCTTTAATGATATTGACCATGACCTATTAAATCCTCTTATAAATCATAGGTCCCCTAAATATGCCATATCTTCATTTTCATTAAAGAAACTGAGGTTTTAATGAAGAATATATGAAATAAGATATATTCAAAATATCAGATGGAAACAAAGAACTACATTTCAAGAAATGAAAACTACTTCAATAGACTCCATGCAGCTAATATGATTACCATAACATGAAAATTGGCAACGTATGATATCTGTATATGCCACACCACAGAAAAGTAAACGCACTTTAGGCAAAGAGTGCGTTTCTTAATCTAACGTTCACATGTGTATTTTCCTACAGCACACAACCATCTGCTTGATTCTTCACACGTTCGTGTATAAGTTTCATTGCATGTCCATGTACGTGATTTGTCGCACGACCTCATGCCAGGATTCAAGATCGTAGTCTATCATTTGAGGGCATGTTCCTTCTGTTGGAAGAGACCGTGACCTCCCAAAGGTAGTTCAGCACATCTGTGCAATGCCTTATGACCACAGCAAAGACTGATTGGAGTTCCCTTGGTAGCTTCAGTCGGATGTTCCATGTTTTCAATATATCGGATCAATATCCAACTGCTACATCCTCCAGAGTGAGTCAGTGGATTTCCTCAATTAAGCCCTTAAGGCCTTTATTGTCCGATTTCAATCTTCGTGTTCACCCAAGATTTTGATCCTTAACCCCCACAGCCTGGGGATTGTATATATACAATCACATATGTATAGCTTTGGGGCAGTGGACAGGTATCGTTGATATACGATCAAGATTTGACGCCATACAGTTTGAACAAGTTTTGCGGGAAAAATGTTCTTAGTTCCATATATCACTACTGGGAACTCATCAGATCACCCTATAAGAGTGTGAGTGAGTTGAAAAGCCCTCAGTCTTGCTCGAGGTGGTAAGGGGGAATGTGGTCACAAATTCCCATCCAAGGATGCTGTTGTTTATTATAATGAGGGGAAAAAATAATGTAACTAAGAAACCATGTTCGTTTTTATTAGACATACAAGTGTGAATTTTGTTTTTCTGTGGTTCTGTTCTCCTGTCTTCTTTTTCTGAAGATACTTCAGTAAAAGTTCATACGTGAAGAGGAATGATTATACTAGCCACATAGGTATGACCCATTTACTTTATATTTTGTCTCATTGCTGAGAAAATTTGTTAGGTAGAGAATGCAATGTTTATATTTGGTTAAGCTTCTCGGTAAATAAAAGGTTAATGAAGGTTTATTGGTCGTTCCAGCTCACGTTTGCAAGCTGAATCATATATAAATAAATTTATGTTTGTATGTTAAGAAAAGTACAAATTTCTTTAAAATTTGTGTATGTTTTAAAGGTGTAAGGATAAATTTCAGTGGAAAACAAGAAGATTTTCTATGGTTCTTGACACACATCAAATTTAGTTTTAGGTGCTCTGAAAACATCCAAGTCTAGATTCTTTCTGGATTATCTAGGATTCTTGGATTCTGAGATACAAGTTGGTATGAGACTAATATATTCTGAAGTAGATATAACATTGTATCTTTCTAACACAATTTGTATTAATTAGTTTCTTTTCTTTCACCTTGTATCTTTCTAACACAATTTGTAT
Organism: Macrobrachium nipponense; assembly: GCF_015104395.2. Taxonomy (NCBI): domain Eukaryota; kingdom Metazoa; phylum Arthropoda; class Malacostraca; order Decapoda; family Palaemonidae; genus Macrobrachium; species Macrobrachium nipponense. The sequence goes on from NC_087213.1 coordinate 38,606,423, forward strand.
TAATTAGTTTCTTTTCTTTCACCTTGTAGTTGCATTCAAGATGTATGACTTGGATGATGATGAACGTATATCCAGAGAAGAGTTGCTGGCTGTGCTTCACATGATGGTTGGAGAGAATATCAGGTAGCTACAAGTGGTGTACTTGAAATTTCAAGCATCTTCATCTTTTCTATTTATCCTTCAATTATATGAATTAATAGAGCCTAGGGACTACTATGTATTAGCTAATTGTGAAATCTGTATAAGGGCAAGTAAAGTAATCGAGGGGTGTTCATGGGTAACTCTGTACCCTTTTTCACCTAACCTTGTAAGCACCACATAATAGTAAACATTCAGTATTCTTATAAACAACCACCACACTTGAAACTGAAAACTTTAAGTAAAAGACAATTATGTACCTTTTTCTCCATATTTGTAATAAAATATACTGCATAAATAAAAAAATTAAATTTCTCTCTCTCTCTCTCTCTCTCTCTCTCTCTCTCTCTCTCTCTCTCTCTCTCTCTCTCTCTCTCTCTCTCTCTCATAGTTAGCCTTCACACTAGTACATGATTTTAAATTTTTTGAATTTTACCTTCACCCTCTGCAAACATTACGTATGTACATACATGATTTCTTTAATTGAATTGTGTACCTCCGTTATAACACTTATGAAGGTCTCCCAGTGACAAAAAGAAAAGTTTTTTACTCTGAGGGAAAAAGAAAATGGCATCCCATGAATTAGGTTAACGTTAGTATATGTACAAAAATGAATATGTATGTACGTAGTGGTTAGTGTAACTATTTTTATGCCAGCCAGTTATTTCTTTTTTAAGGGTAATGTAGTAAACTAATTTTTAAATAAAATTACAGTAACTTTAATTTCATTTAAATGTTAGCTTAATACTTAATGGAGCATGATTAGGGTCATATTTAGTGTTTAGACTCTAGAAGCAAGCATTTATTTGCATTTTTAGAGACTGTGCCAAACTTATGCGAAAGATCCCCTTACACGAGAGGGTCTGGAACCTCCCTTTGCGCAAGGGGGTCTGGAACCTAACCTCACACAAGTTCGGGGTATTACTGTACATACAGTAATGTACGTACATATCTTAACAAAATGTGGAAAGATCAAGCATAAAAATATAAAACAAAGTAAGCTCAAGCAAGTTCACCAATGCCAGCATCTCTCTCTCTCTCTCTCTCTCTCTCTCTCTCTCTCTCTCTCTCTCTCTCTCTCTCTCTCTCTCTCTCTCTCTCTCTCTCTCTCTGTTTTCTTTGTGCCAGATTTATTTCTTCACAACTTACATTACAGTAGTGTACATATCTTTTAATAAAATATGGAAAAATCAAGAATAAAATCACAATACAAAATAAAGTTCTAACAAGTGTGCCAATGCCAGCAAATGATTGTCTGCATACGTATATACCCTACACACAAGATTGTGTTTATCTTTTGGGTTGTAAAAATAAAAACAAGAACATAAAGTAATAATATCAATGAGAATAGGGAAAAATACATATTAAGCTGTGGAGTGGTTGTGTTTGTTTAGTCTTCATTGTAAATAATACCTCTCTCTCTCTCTCTCTCTCTCTCTCTCTCTCTCTCTCTCTCTCTCTCTCTCTCTCTCTCTCTCTCTCTCTCTCTCTCTCAGAGTATATACTGATGAGCAAAGAAACATGAAACAAAACTCTGTTTAGCAAGTTAGAAGTCTACCTAGCCCCCTTCACTCATCCAGCACTTCATTCCTACCCTCTCCCCCTACCAGCCAGAGAAACCGCTCTTTATCTCCACCCAGCTCCCAAAGCAACCCCTTCTCTTAGTGAGTTCCTGTACACAGCTTTACTTCTCTCCCATAACACCCAGCTGTCCAACCCACCCCACCACTTTGGAAACTTCTCCAGGGCTACCTAGCCCCTAAACCCTTTCTGTGTCTTCATGAGTGTAAGCAGTGTTACCAACATTTTCCTAAGACAACGCATCATTGCCAGCCATCAGAGTGCAGGTTGTTTAAATTTTTTAAAACAGATGTATACATATCATATATCTTCTTTATCCCCTGGTGCAGGTCTGTTGCATAATGGTAATGAGGATAATCAAGGAATGATACCATTTCCTACATCAGTTTTTCATCTGTTATTTTCCATGTAGTTTGAAGATTAACAATTAACTCTATTTATAGGTTGGACTTATTTTTAGTTCTAGTTCTATTGAAAATAATGGTAAGTAAATTACAGGCAGTCCCTGGTTATTGGTTGAGTCAGTTAATGGGAATCCAGTTTTATGGGGCTTGTGAAGCACCAGAAATCGCACAACATAGCTAACAGAAGCGCCATTAACGGAAACCCAGCGCATAAATTGCCGTGTTTCAGTTCTCTTATCAGCACCCTGCCAAGAACGGAACCCCCATTGAAAACTAGGGACTGCCTATGTTGAGAGCTTGAATCATCTTACTGTCAAGATAATATAAAAGGTGAAAGCTTACTAAACATCTCACAAAGGGAACTCACAGCAGTGCCTGAACCCCATAAAGGACTGTTGTCAAAGAGCTGATGATGATTCTGAAATTAAGACTGGTGTGCTTTGTTCTGGCAACTCACAAAAACATGTAAGGCCACTTTTAAGCAGGGTAGAATTTATCTTTCCAGAGTTAATATAATTTGTAATCATCAGATTTTGTATATGTAACTTACTAAGTAATTACGTACATAGCTTAAAAGTTTAAAGTACCGGCAGCTAAATTCTGAAATTCGTGGTAGCGGTTCTTTTGTTTTGAAAGTGTAGGGAAATGGTCCTGCCCACTTTCAAGAAAGAGAGGAACAACTGAGCAGAGAGAACCAATTTGTTTATGCCAGTTCTCGGCAACAGTTGTTAGTAGCCGCAAGGTTTTGAAATTCTCTTCATTGATTTTTTGGGATTTTGTTGCAAAGTGGTGAAGTATTTTGTTTTTGATAGCCTTTCGGCAATTAGATATATATAGTATAGGGTTTTCTCTGAAAATAGTGACTATCCTAGGTAAAGACTTGCTTTCAACTTGTTAGTTTTAAAGATGTCCTGATACAAGTTCGACGAGTTTTTGTCATTGCAGTACAGGCTGCAATACTAGGCTAACTTCAGCGAAGTATGATTCACACTAAATGTACATCTTGCAAGGAACAAGTGTGTTCAGCTAGCATGACTTGTGATGAGTGTAAGGATTGGGGAAGTAAGAGTTGAAAATCTTAAATTCTCTTTTGAATAAACTAGAGAAAGACAGAAAGAGAAAAGCAACTGCTAGAGACAAGAATTTAGCTAGTCAGGAATTGGCTAAATCTACTGAATTACCCATCGTTTCTCTCTGTTTTATCCCCCTTTGATAGTCCAGCCTCTTTTCCACCTAACCCTGGACCCAGCTCCCACACTCCTGAACCGAATGCCTTTGCCATTCTTGAGAAAAAATTGGACATGTTAGTGAACACAGTAGTTCAAATTGGGGCTTCTGTAAAAGCTTTTATGGAAAATAAGTGTTGTGACTGATTGTGAAGTGACAGTGGAGGAGCTGACTTCTTGGCCCACCAATTCTCCAAGGCAAAGGTCCCTAGTGTACTCCCCTGCACCAGGGAGAAGCTATATCGGAAACCCAAGGGAGGTCAGTGGGGTCTTCCCCCCAGGGAGACGGCCCCTCAATCACACCTGCCGCAAACGTCCAGGTGTCGACAGATAGTCAGTGGAAAGACATATTTCATGAAACTCATTGGCTTTTGGCCAGTTCGGATGGTTCAAGTCCGGAACAAAGGCACCAATGGCGCAACAGTGGTAGTTACGTAAGTCAAGACCATTGAAAAGATCAGCAGAAGTGCCTTGCACCCCTCAAGTGCCTTGTAAAATAGTGAGAGAAGCTGTTCCCTCGTGTAGTTTTTGTGATAGCCCAGAAAGTTTTTCCAATAAACATTCAGACAAATGTCAAGTGATGGTGATGCTTTTGCACCCAATCAGTCTTATGCTCCTAAGAGTTCACTTGCACCTGAGGGGCTGCATACGCCCGAGCGGCCGCTTGCGCTTCAGCACACACTCACTCCAGGAAGGTATTTGGCACTAGAGCCCCCTCATCATAAACCTGGATTCGAGCCTTCTCGTACAGCAAGACCGTATCAGTCCACTCATTTAGATGAGTGCTCGGAGCCAGTCAGACTTGAGTACACAGCTCCAGCTCCTTTACAACAACCATCAGGGTTGTTGGATCCCTCTTTTGCCCAGATTAAGCAGAAATTGGACGACATTTTGAGTTGTTTAAAGAAGCTGTTCACAGCTACAAGGGACTTAACGTCTTCGGTATGTTCAGTCGAGGAAGAAGAAGAAGTGGAGGAAGACACTTCCCCTACAGCTTGTGCATCTTTGTTGCACTATTTATCAGTTACCCAACTTAATTCTCTCATGCAACACCATCTTCAGCAGCAATTCTCCAGTTGAGCAGTCAGCCTGTAGAGTCTGCTTCATGTAACCCATATGGTGCTTTCTATTTCAGCTAGAAAGGCTTTCAAAGAAGTCGAGAAATGGATGTCAGAAAAAAGAGAATTGAGTACATTAAACTTTAGTTATCCGTCATCTCATCTTTTGAAGAGAAGGTACTCATACTATGTGACTCTCAACTGTCTTCTTTTTTGGGCTTTTCACTCCCCAAAAAGAGTGGAGTCATGTCTGCAGAAAGTAGGCAAATACCTGAATCTCCAGTATTGCACGGCTAATGGCTGGATAAGTCTCTTGGGGACGTTGGCCTCAATAGACCATTTTGTCTCCCTAGGAAGACTTCATCTAAGAGTTCTTCAATTCTACCTAAGAGACAGATGAGACAGAAAAAGACATCCCAACTCATCCAAGTTTCCGATCACCCAGGAAATCAAGAAACACCTACGTTGGTGTAAAGTAAGAGACAGGCTACCAGAAGGAAGTCTTTTTTTCCTCAGAACTCAGACCTAAACTTATATTCCAACGCATCGGATCTGGTCTGAGGAGCTGTCTTAGAAAACAAAGAAATCTCCAGGACATGGTCGAAGGATCAACTTCGTTGGCATATAAATGTCAAGGAGGTAAAAGCAATACAATTGCGCCTGATGGCTTTTTCCTCAGTATTGTCTGGAAGGACAGTTGCATTCCACTAGGACAAAATTACTGCTCTAGATTACATAACCAGATAAGGAGGAATATGCTCTTTCTCCCTCTGCCAGGTAGCAAGAGACGACCTCGTATGGATGAAACAAAATCTGACTTTGTTGATCACCAGAATTGTTCAGGGAAAAATGAATGTCTTGGCAGACCAGCTGAACCACAGGAATCAAGTCATTCAGACAGAATGGACCATAGATCCACTGGTATGTCTAGACCTATGGAAACTGGAGGACACCAATGTTGGACCTTTTTGCGACGTCAAAAAACTTTCTACTTCTGCTTTTTTGCTCCCCAATTTTGGATCCTCGAGCATGGACAACAGATGCCATGCTACTGAAATAGTCTGACAAGTTTCTCTGCGCCTGTCCCCCGTTCGCAATGATCACTGAAGTATTGAACAAGTTCCATCATCATCAAAACGTAACAATAATCCCGATAACACCATTTTGGCCACTGAGGGAATGGTTTCCAGAACTAATGAGTCTACTGGTAGACTTTCCAAGATGTCTACCTTAAAAGGGAAAGCTTCTCAGACAGCCCCCATTTCAACTACTTTCATCAAAAGTTGTCTTCTCTGGCTCTGATAGGGTACAAATTATCGAGAGACTCGTCAGAGCAAAAGCGTTTTCAAGAAAGGTTTTGGAAACTTTTTACAAATGCAGATGTAATTTGTGGTCTGACGTATATCAAAGCAAGTGGACAATATTCTGAACTGGTGCAAAAGCAATAGAATCTCTTCTGCTAAAACATCTTTAACAGAAATTGCAGACTTCCTTTAATTTTTTAAGGAAAGAAAAGGATATCTTTTCTACCATAAAAGGATACTGAGTGATGCTTTCCTCGGTGTTCAGGCACAGAGTTATCGTGTTATCCACAAATTAAGATATTTCAGACGTAATTGAATCCTGAGATATGAGGAAGAGACATGGAATTTGTCTCATGGAATTTAGATATTTTGCTAAAGTGGCTATCTAGTTCTCGGTTCAAACCCCCTAGATTCAGCCTCTTTTCATAATTTGACAAATAAAATTCTTTTCTTAGTGGCTCTTGAAACAGCAAGAAGAGTTACTGAGATACAAGCTACGGACAAAAGTCAGTTTTGCGGCAGGCGACGCAATATGTTCTCTCACATTAAGTTTTCTTGCTAAAAACAAGAATGCCACAAAACCATGGTCTTGATCCTTAAAAATTAAGTCTGTCAGAAATTCTAGGATTGGAAGACAAAGAAAGAGTGCTTTGCCCTGTAAGAGCACTTAAATGTTATCTTAACAGAAAGGAAAAGATTGGAGGTCCATCTAGTAACCTGGGAAAAGATTAGAGGTCCGTTTAGTAACCTCTGGACCCCAGTCAAGGAGCCATCGCAGCCACTTACACAAAATGTGTTATCCTTCTTTCTGAGGGATATAATTAAAGAAGCACACACTCAAGTAGCAGAGGAGGATTGCAGATTTGTGAAAGTAAAGGCACATGAAGTCAGATCAATAGCACCTTCGTTGGCTTTCAAATATAATCATGTCCATTTTGAAAGCGGGTAACTGGAAGTGCAAGTCGGCATTTGCTTCTTTTTATCCTTGGGACATGGAAACGATGTTTAAATATTGCAGTACCTTGGGACCTTTATCGTTGGCTGGTGCGTATTGGGAGAGGGAATATAGAAAGTGTCTTCTTTATCACATTTTGCCTTGATTTTATGTTGTGTTCTTAAGATGTCTGGGGCTACAGTGACCTGGGTACCCACCAGTTTTTATGATTGGGGTGGTGGTAATTTTAATATATAAGTGTAGGTGAAAGTGTTGTTTTTCTCTGGTTATTGTATTGTTGGTGCTGTTCTCTGGTTATTGTTTTGTTGGTGCTATTTGTTAGTCCTCATTAGTGTTCAGAAATATCCTCTGCTGTGTGAGGCTCCCACTTGTGTAGTAAACGATCCGTGGCTATACTGCCCCGTCTACTGGTTAAGATGAGCACGATACCAGAGGCAATATCATGATACTGCTGCTCTCTTGACAGGTAAGGAAACAACACTCTGAGAGTGTTGACAGAAATTTCTCTCTTATTTCATTGTGTTTATTAACATTGTTTGGGAATAGAATAGTCCATGTATCCCACTTCCTGTCAATGTGGGAATCAGCTATGTAATTACTTGTTAAGTTACATATACAAAAATGGTATTTTTAAACAACAAATTGGTTCTCTCTGCTCAGTTGTTCCTCTCTTTTCCGAAAGTGGGTGGGCCATTTACCTACACTTTCAAAACAAAAGAATTGCTACCACAAATTTCAGAATTTAGCTGCCAGTACTTTAAACTTTTAAGCTGTGTAATTACTTGATAAGTACTATATACAAAATATGATTTTATTATAAAAATACCATTTTTATCAATTACGATATAATTAAAGTTTAATTTTTAACAAATTTGTTATATTTTTTGTACTTATGTTATTTTAATAGTTAATGCTTTAGATAGGGAAAGGTGACATAAGTTTTGTTAAACACTTCATAAATAGTCTAGAGCTGTTTCCTTTCAGGTTGCAAGAAATTTATTCAAGATAAAAGAAATTATTTGCATAATTGAAACTGATCTTTTCAGTTTTAAATTTTGAAGGAAGTGTATTATATATTATGAAATGTATTGAGTGATGCATAAGAATGCATTTTAAACACTTTAAGGAAAGATAATGACCAGGAGTTCCCTGATAGATTTAAGATTTATGGTAATTTTTTGAAAAATAAATCAGAAATGCTTTAAATTGCTAACCTCCTTAGGTAAACTGTAAGTTTTTTAAAATATCGTATTTAGGTTTCCTGTTTTCCTAATGCGTTACAGAAGGATATTTTTACTAAATCAACATATATAGTATCATTTTTTTAAATAAAAAAATACAATAGTTCAATTTTTTTAAAATAGCTTTAGGAATTCCTCAAAATTTCGTAGTTATCCAAATAGGGCCATCTTAGAATTGACTATCGCTTAAAGCATTCAGACTATTTTTTGTTATAGCTGGTTTGATATTTATTTCTTGCCATGTTAGTGAGTATTCTGTTAATTCTAGAATAGTTAAGTGAAGACTGGAATGGAATCTACTCAACTATGGTTAGTAGATCAGGTAGTTGAAATTTTGTTTGTTTTTAATTACACCAGAGCCAAGTACAGTGGTACCTCGAGATACGAAAGGCTCAACTTACGAAAAACTCAAGATACGAAAGCTGACACGAAAAATTTTACTGCTCTACATACGAAAAGTTTTCAAGATATGAAAGGTTTCTGAAAGTCCGAGATTCCCCCGATAACAATTTTGAAACTCGCGCCGCCATCTTAGTTCTAGTAGACTCGCCACCATCCTCCTGCTCTCCCATTGGTTCCTGATGCTAGCCAAGCCATGAGATCCTTCTCTCCTATTGGACAGCATCCCTCCCATCATGCATCTTACGTGGTGGTGTGCCTTCGCTCGGCCACTTCGCACCCGAAGCTTTATCATACACATGCGGCATTCGTTCGGTCCAACGATTTCGTTTAGTATCGTAAATTCGTTAGTGATTTCGTTGTGCTTCTTTATCGTGTTGTGAGAACCTAATTATTATACGTACTACATACGTAACTTAATTACGTACAGTACGTATAGTCATGGGTCCCAAGAACGTTGCTGAAGTTCACAGAAAGAAGAGAATGCTTTCTATGGAGACAAAGATGGAGATAATAAAAAAGTATGAAGCTGGCTTGCGGTTGAGTGTGATCGCTAAGGAATACAGCCGAAATCCGTCGACGATAGGCACCATCCTTAAGCAGAAGGAAGCCATCAAAGCAGCTACACCTTCCAAGGGCGTGACTATATTTTGTCCAACAAGAGGAGCCATGTGCATAATGAAATGGAAAGGCTGCTTCTTGTATGGATCGAGGACAAAGAAATCGATGGCGATACGATAACCGAGACAGCAATCTGCCAGAAGGCCAGGGCTATTTTTGGCGATTTGATTGCCCAAGCCGAAGAGGACAGCGGAGAGGGGACATCAACGGCAACCCCAGAGTTCAAGGCTTCTCATGGGTGGTTCGAAAAATTCCGTAAACGGACTGGCATCTATTCGGTGGTGAAGAAATTGAAATTATGTAAAGTATAAAAAAGTAAAAAGAAATGTAAAAATCAAAAATAGACAAAATAAATTTTATTTTAAGTTTTTTTGTAAAGTTAAGTGTTACAGTTGTGTTAATGTGTTTTGTAAAGTTTAGTTTGTTTTTCTGACATATTTTTGTGTTTCGTAAAGTTAAGTGTACGTATCTGGCGTTTGTCCTCCTCCTCCTCTGCCGCCACTTTCGGAGATAGCCTTACTCGAAAGGTAAGCTTCCACATTTTACGTTACATTAATATTTCTTGTACACTAATATACACTTTATTTACAGGTTTTGCATTTTTATTATTAAGTTACATATTGAATGGTCCAAATTGTTGTAGTATTTCATTGTTTATAGGTCAATTTACCTTTATTATGAAATTTACTGGGGTGTTTTTGGAGGGCTTGGAACGGATTAGTCATTTTACATGTAAAATGTGGTCCAAGATAGGAAAACCTCATGATACGAAAGGCGCCTCAGGACGGATTAATTTCGTATCTCGAGGTACTACTGCACAATACTATTATGACTTCAGATTTATTTCAGTAAACTCAAGTATTTATGAAAGGGAGATTCAGTGTGGAAGCATTTCCAACCAGGTTGTAAATTGGTGCGAAGTACTTTATACAAGTGTGTTTCCAGATTAAAGTTTTGACTTTGGTGTGGTTAATCAACTTTATTATTATAATAATGCAGATGGTTAACATGTAGTGTTAATAATGCATCCTCAGCTCTTTGATGTTTAGGGGGACATAATGCTCTCATCTTGAATTTACCTCATATACCTTGAATTTACCTCAGCAAGAAAACGTAGTAAGAGTGGCTTTCATGAATGCATACTGAATCAAGTAACCTTCTTACAGTGATGAGCAGTTGAACAGCATTGCAGAGAGAACTATACTTGAAGCAGATCGTGATGGTGACCAGATGATATCCTATGAAGAATTTTGCTCAGCACTGGAGCGGACAGATGTCGAACAAAAGATGTCAATCAAGTTCCTTAAGTAATTCAGGTGTTCTTATTGAAGACTATCATGTTGAAATTTTTCTTTGTCCCTCAAGTATATACATAATGAGTGCAGATATAATATTGAATTTTCACATCATCAAATTAAAGTAACTGCAAAGAGTATTTTAGCCCTCGGGTTAATTAGCTGGGTGTTGCTTTTTATTCGCCTAGAAGCACTTTGTGATGTTTCCTCATCTTAATAATCAATAATTAATCAAGTTTGGCATTATAAGTGATTTATCTCTAGTTTTAATAGTTTACAGTGTGTGTTCGTGTTTTTTTCTTCTGTCTTGTCTGTTTTAAGCTGTTGGATTCTGTTCTTGCTTTGTGGAAACAATTTTTAACGTTGTAAAATTGTGGCTTACACCATCACAGCTGGTGAATGCCAAGGATGTGATGTTGCAATAAGTTTTAAACTGCAAAGGGTCCTTTAAATTTAGTTTTCTAACACCTCAAGTCACTTTATAGTTTCAGTGAATAGGAACACTTATTTAGTTGTCACTATTATCATTGAAACATGATGCAATTATTTACTGTGGATGGAATTTCCAATTTATAATCTCTATAACACAAAGTGATGTCACAATCATTTCATGGATACTACACGTGAATTATGCATTCCTTTGACTTTTTCTCCATAATTTTGTTATGTTTTAACTTGCTCTTGTATAGGAGTTGCTTTTGCAGCAGTCTTTGGTTTTCTCACTTCGCAATTGTTACCTTCTAAACACAGTACTTTCTCAACTAATTGACAATATTGATTGTTATGTACGTACTTGTGATCCTGTAAGATGATTTTAATATGGTATAGAGTGAGTGTTTAGGTTTCTTTTTGGGTGTGATAAGTATTGTTATGCTTGTCAAATATTTGCACCACTGGCACACACAGTTAGATTGATAATACCTAAATTTAATCAAATAAGGGAGAAAATATTCTCCCCAATACCAATTCTGTGATCAAAGATTAGCACAAAGAATTTTATATTAGCTTATTGACTTTCTAGATATCTATGTAAAATTTGTTTTACCATGCCTTAAAATTACATGTTGATGTAGGCTCAACCCTAAAGCCTTTTTAAAATATAGTGTTAAGAGGCAAACACTATATCTTGAACCTTCATAAGATCATTGTTTTTCTTTCAGACATTTTAATAGGGTGGTCAATTTGAAATTATCAGAAATTTGAGAGTGTGAAGGCTTTTTGACTCTGTTGTCTCTGGAAATCATAGAAATTTAGGCAAATATTTTTCATGTCTGGAAAGAAATTTGAGAAATATTTCCATTGCCACTTTGGGTTTGTTGAAAATGTTTTTTTCAAGAATTCATGTATTCTGCAGACTATTACATAAATACATTCCTTTAGTGTTGATTTGTTACATTATTAAAAATGGTTGTACCCCAGCATTCAGTAAATATGTATATAAAGGCACAAATATATTTCTATAATAAAAAATGTTACTAATTTACCTTGAAAGCTATCAGTGTAAACATTACTTTAATTCAAGAAATTGGGGGCTAAATAGGTCATTTTTGAAAAATTACAAAACTAAATTTTTTTTTTTTTTTTTTTTTTTTTTGCTGTTGTTGTTGTTGTTGATCAATCAGTTGTTAGAATAGGCCAGACTACAGTTTATATTCAAGAAGCCAAAATTCCTTCCAAAGAAACACACAATGCCACACACATAAGACTGTTGCCTTTTACTTTAGCAGGTGTGATCCTTGTTTATATGCAGACTAGTCAATAAATGAAATATCTATTAAAGAAAACAGAATACAAATTACATGATCCACTATATTAATCTGTATCAACTCATTAGGGGATTACCACTCATATCTTCCATATATTGCCCAATGTGGATGATATATAGGAATTTTTGCAGCATTCCTTTGACCCATCTACATCACTTTCTACCTTTTATTTCTTTACTTTCCAAACTGTTTTCTCATGCAGCTACCTCCAATGTGGATGATATATAGGAATTTTTGCAGCATTCCTTTGACCCATCTACATCACTTTCTATCTTTTATTTCTTTACTTTCCAAACTGTTTTCTCATGCAGCTACCTAACTTTTAACTACCTTGTTCCAATGTTCACTTCACATTGTCACCTTCAGGTGACATATTTGGTGGTCTTGCTAAACCTGTTTTAGCACCAAATCAAAAGTAAGAGTGAATGTGTGGTAAGTATAGAAATGGAAGCAATAAACTTATTATTATTTTAAGGATTCATTTTATGTATCAGTAGGTCACAGCCAGATTCAGTGAAGTGAAGGCTGTAAGATCACAAATTCCTCTTCTATCCCACCGTTATCCCTACAATAAGGGGTCGGTAGCCTGATGCGCCTTCTCCATTGCCTTCTATCAAAGGCATCATCCTCCACCAAGCCTCTTCTCTCCATATCTGCCTTCACTTTATCTTGCCATTTACTAAGGTCTGTAACATTCTCCCTCTCGATCTTCCTCTTAACAGGTTCCTTCCAAGCCCTCTTCACTCCCTCTTCATCATCCATCCCTAACACTCGCACATACCATCAGTTAGTTAACTGCAACCCTTCAGGATGCAGTTTTTTTCTGTATGGAATACAAAGTGTGTTGTCTGTAAATATCCAAATGTCAAATGAAAGTGAATTGAGTACCATATCTGACAAAACCCTTTCAAGAAAATTTTTTGTCATACTTTAAAACATTTTCAGCTAATAAAAATTTTTTTATACAGTGTTGTACTTCTTAGGACTTGACTGAACTTCTTGTGTAGATTGGTATGGTCTTGACCTGCTACCTCAGTGGCTGCGAGTTCGATTCTCGGGCATTCCATTGAGGTGTTAGAGATGTGTACTATTTCTAGTGATAGAAGTTCACTCTCAACGTGGTTCGAAAGTCACTTAAAGCCGTTGGTCCTGTTGCTGAATAACCACTGGTTTCATGCAACGTAAAAACACCATACAAACAAACGTTGGGGTTAGTGTTGTCAGTGCAACTTGTGGTGCACAGTAGGCATAACTGGTTTTTGTAGCATCCCTTCAGCCCCCAGCAGTAACCCCTTTCATTCCTTGTAATATATGTACATACCTCCATTCATATTCTTTCTTCTTACTTTCACCCTCCTTATAATTGTTTCATAGTGTAAGTGTAAGGTTTTCTTTCTGTTAACCCTAAAAATCTTTTTACTTTCAATCTCCCCTTTGGCCTAAATTTTACATTCCAATTCTTGAACAACAAATCGGAACAGAAACTGTGCATTTCTTGAAACATAATTTCAACATTAGTAATACTGCCATGGATTAATATCCAGTTCTTGTTATCTATGGTATGTAGACTTAAATGAAGTTATCTGCAACTTGGATTCTAGCATTCATTAAACTTACATCAATAAAGCTGACCAGGAAATTTATGATTTTGTACCAGACAAATAGCATATACTTGGATTAAAGTGAATCTTACATTTACGTTACAATTTCTCTTGGTGACAGATATGATCAATTTTATTTTAACAACCTCTACCATCTGTAGGTGTTACTAAAGGGTGTTTACAGCTACCTCTTATCCATAGTTGCTCCAAAATTTTAGCCTTTTACTTAACCTTTCTCCTTTCTCCAGTCGTGCTGTCCATCCTATGTTCAACTGTGGAGTGCTCAGTCTCACCATTATACCATTTCATCTCTACTACCGTTAGTCCCTTTTGTCACAATTTCAAGCACTGAATGGCCATAGGTCCTAAAAGTGCCAGGCTTTATAAAAATTTTTAAATCAATTAGACATTGTTTCATGGGTTAACTATAATCATCTTTGAGGTATGATGGTTTAAGACTGTCAGTGTTTTGTGGATTTATGACTGCACATCGTGGGACCTTCTAGAAGGGTGGGTTACTGCCAATAAGGTATTTACAATCCGTGACTCCTTTTGTATCCAGTTTAAAGATAGCATGTTGCAAAAGGAAACACAACCACAAGCCTTAAATATATTTTATTTACAAATTCCTGCATTTTAGTCTGTCCAATTTTGTGACTGCACAAGCCTACTTAATAAATCAGCTAACTTAACCCTAGAACATGTATAGTGGAACCTTGGTTTTTGTACCTAATCCATTCCAGAATGTCTCGAAGGCCAAAATGTGGGAAATCCTAAACAATAATTCCCATAAGGAATAATGTACTATAGTCAATTAATACGTTCAAGAAACCCAAGAATATTAAAAAAAAATGCTTTTAATAGAGACTAAACAGTTTTACATACAGAAAACAATGAGAAATAAATATGGCTAATGAAATGGATAAACATTTAACTTCAATCTTACTTTCATGGAAGACTCTTATTTAGCATATGGAAGACGGAGAGGGAGGAGGAGAGTTTGTTTGAGAGGGGAATCCGTTCCAGAAGGACGTCGGGTATCAAAGACCTAGGTATCTGGGGTTACTTTTCTTCACTTTTTTTACTAGCACTGTCTGGAGTTACTTACCCCCCCTTTTTTTTTTTTCTTTTACTGGCATTAGGACCAACTTGAAAGTCACTGGATCCATGTCGCTCAACAAAACTGTCCATAGATTTGTTTCTGGTGTGTCTAAAATTTGCCTGAAGTTAAACAAGGCATTGTCATTAAACATACCGGAGACATGGATTACATCTTTGTTGGGATAATAATTCTCCACAAAAGTTTTTACATCACTCCACGTTGCAAACATACCCTTAATCACTGAGGGACATTATGTATGCCTGTTTGCTTTTTTAATTTTTCAAACCAGCCTCTACTGACATTAAATTTACTAATAGCTTTTTTGCTGTAGGCATTTTCTTACTGAGATCGTCATGCAACATCCTTGACTTTTCACAAATTATCTCCTCAAACACTTTGCTACAAGTTCTCTCTTGAATTCTGTAGTGTTTCTCGCCTTTATTACAGAAGGGCTGGCACTTCAACTTTCTTTGGCCCCTTGATGGCTTATTTATCAGTTGCACTCAAATAAAATGCACAAAAAACTACAAACAAAAGCAGAATGGGTAACGAGAGAACATGGGATGCTTTCTTTGGGGTGCTCGGTACAGGGCCTAGTCACGCGGTGATCCCTGGAAGGAGTGTTTCTGAGCGTACAAAATCCAAGGATATGTACAAAAGCCTGAGACAAAATTGCGTCGGTAAGAGTCTACAAAAACCTAATTGTACAAAAACCAAGGTTCCACTGTACATAAGTATATTTATTTCCAATTTTCTTGTTTAAACCTTAATTCATATCTTGAGGGCCATGAAAAGAAACAAATTTATGTACAACTTTAACCAGATATAATAGAAATTGGTCAGTACATTCAACTTTGAATATACAAATTCCCCGTGGGGGTTAGTGCCGTCAGTGGACCTCATGCGGTGCACTGTAGACATTATACTTAAGGTTCTTTGCACCATGCCTTCAGTCCCTAGCTGCAACCACTGTCTTTCCTTTTACTGTAGTACCTCCTTTCATATACTGTCTTCATCTTACTTTCCACCCTCTCCTTACACTTGATTCCTAGTGCAACTGCGAGGTTGTCCTCCTGTTACACCTTTCAAACCTTTTACTGTGTTTTGCCTTTGGCCTAAATTCTATATTCAACTCAACTCAGTATACAAATCAAAACATTCATAAAGTTTTATAGAATTCAGTTTTTACACAAGAAAGGATTCAATATATAGGAAAGGAGCTCATCATGCACTTTACACTTTATATACACAATATACAAAATACAAGTATAAAACTCCAATATACAAAATACAAGTATAAAACTCTTCACTTTTTGTGAACTGCTATTGCAGTAGAAATGTTTTCTGGGTTTAGTGACTTACAGGTCTGGTTCCAGAAACAAAGTTTGTCAGGCCTAGACAGTCTTAAACAGAACTCATTCCAGAACTTATTGTAGGCTTTCCAAAGTCCCTATTGAGTTTAAAAAAAAACTATTATACTTTAGTGAATACATATATGTAATATTACCACAGTCATACAAATATCTATAGGAAAATATGCTTTTCACACTATGTAAAGCTTCACCTTCTTAGAATACTTGTTTCTTCTGAGTCAGCGTTACTCTTCATTGCGGAAAGTGATTCCCAGCATAAAAACTGAATTCACAAAGAAGCCTCAATCAAAGCAAAATTTCCTCAGAGGGTGAAGACCTTGCAACATATATTCCTGAAATGAGAAAGATCTCCTATATGAAAATGACGGTCTTGGAGAATGACAACAATTAATAAAAAAGAAAATATTTATATAAAATATTAGTTCCACTAATTACCAACCAAATAATAAGAATGTTTCCACAGATGGAGACCCAGTCCTCATGCCTGTGTAGCTGTATTTTGAATGTTTTGCTCATATGTTCCTGGATGGGGTAGGGGTTCTATATGGGGGTATCAGAAGAGGTTTATGGCAGAACTACAAATCTGCAAGTGGTGTATAGATGATTGTAGATGTAGGTATATTCTCGTATGTTTGTCTACTTTGGCAGCATTTTCTTATGACTTTGCAGTCTTGACAGGACTTTTTTCTGTTGCATGAATACCATTTCTGCAGAATAGGCATCAATCCCTTTCATGTTTTATAAAAAATTAAATTAGGCATCAAGAGAACCACAGGGGTAAATTTGGCCATATAATGTGCTTAAGATAGTGAAAATAGGGAATTGGAGTGATTCGGTAGCAAGGTAAAGAGACCAAGAAAATAAAGAGATGAAGTACAAGGGCCAACAAAAGTTACAGCTAGGAGAAAATCTTACAGTTGTACCAATAACTGATAGGAGCATGGGCAGCAAGACTGAAAAAAGGAAGTTGTGATAGAGGTAAAGTTAAAGGTTAAAAACTGCCTACAGCTAGGGACCAAAGGGGCACTGTAAACACATTAGTAATGGCTAGGAAAGGCCATACATCTTTTGGATTGTATCTCCAGGAACACTGGAATGGATGACCTATCAAGGAGGGTCTTAGTGTGACCAGGAAATGTATCTGCATGTTGGATGGAGGTAGAGGTCCTGTAAGACATTCATGCAAGTGACCAAATCATTGTCTAAGTTGAGGAAAATCAGTGTTGGATATCATGTACAGGATTATTTTATTTGTTTGGTACTTCAGGCAGTTTGGTCCATGATTTCACATTTTCTTGATACTTAACTCAGATGTGGTTCTCCTGGAGTACTAGAGGGTGAGGGTGGCTAGTGCTAGTTTCAGAGAATTGTGTGCCATGAAAGGGATGTCTTCCCACAGTTGATTATGAAGGATGTGGTAGTCATTTGTTTCAGTATCTTGAAGTGAAGTTGGTGTATCATTACTAATCTATATTTGGACCCCATTCATTTCTATTCTGGATAGTGCTACTGGTACTGGATTTTTCTTGTCTTGTATATGGTGCATGGCATACATACACAAATTTGGCAGTCTCATCAGATTGACACTGTTGATGAGTGTACTATATGCAATTTGACTTTTGGTTAGGTTGTGCATGAAAGGTTGATCCATGAAGATGGTGAAAGTAGATGTCTTGAGTGTCTCAGGTGTATGGTGAGGAGCTCTCTGTTTAAAATGTTGCCTTTTCTTTATGCTGAGGACAGATTTCTTTTAAGGAAACCTATAACATTGAGTTGTCTATTGATTGATCTAATGAAAGGGTAAGTCTGGCCAAGGGGTGGGGGGAATGCCTGAGTTGTTTTTGTCAGGATCTCTTTGGTGGCTTTGAAGGCATTGTTTTGGGCGATGCTCCAGTTGAGTCTTTCTGAGGGCATTTTAGAGAGGGCTACTGTTTGTGATTCTCAGGAGGAATATGTGGTAGTAGTTCACCATTCCAGTGAATTCCTGTAGTTCTTTGATGGAGGGTGGTTTTGCATTTCCTTGATGGAGTCCAGGAGTCGAATGTCACTTGCTGATACTTCATGGTTTGGGAAAGACACATTTGTTGCAACATGCCACTAAATTGTCATCTAGGAGTAGGACGGCATGGCTCTGATGTGGTTTTGGTGTTCTTCCTGATTTTTGGAGAAAATTAGTATACTGTCACCCTGGCAGACACAGAAGGTGAGGTCATCCATGGATGTTTCCCATTACTTTAAGGAGCATGGCACCTGAGTCCCAGAAGCCAAACATGAAGAAGGTGAATGTAGGCTCCAAATGGTATGATGATCACTGTCTTACATAGGTCCTAACAGTGTACTTGGTCTGTGTATAGGGGAGGTGATGTCTGCCATTCTGGGAGGTGAACAGTGGTTAATTTCTGTTTGCCAATTGAGGCACTTGTAATTTCTACAGGGCTGCTAAGAGCCATGAGGTATTTTCACAATATGGAGTGGAGAGGCCCATGGGCTGGAGGTATTCTGGCAACACCCTATCCATTCTATTTCTTTGAAGGCTTTGTGTGTGTGTGTGTGTGTGCGTGCGTGTGTGTGTATGTGTGCATAGTTTTTTAGGAGGCATGTAGGAGGATTTGGAGTAAGCTGGGGGTCCTTTTGTATTGATGTGATGTGTGCTGTACCTTGTTGGCACCCCTGAAGTCTGTTTGAGCTTAGGCTTGAAGATGTCAGGGAAATGTTGTAGGCGGGTGGGTAGGGCCATGAAGTTTACCTAAGAGATGGGCAGCGGGGCGTAGTAGTGATTGGTGCTGTCTGGAAGAAGGCAAGGTCCAGAGGGTGGTGATGGTTGATATCTACTAGCAGACCCACTGATGAAGTCCCACTGTTAATTTCCTTTAGGTGGTTAGATACTGTTCCTTTTTTTTCTGAAGCCGCATATGGGGCCACAGCTCTTCATTGCCTTTCAAAACTTTAGATAGTATGTAATGTTGTGAGTTTGCAACAGTTGGTATTGCTGTAATCTGCTACATGCATTTGTTTTTCTTTTGTCTACGGGGTCGACATTGCAAACCCCTTTTGTATCTGTTAGTCCTGAATAAAGCCTCACCTTAGGAAGATGCATTTCATCATTCCACCTCAATCCTTGAAAACCCATATTATCACAGGTTATGGGCCCAGAAGCTAATTGAGAAGAACAGATACTGATTTTGACAAGAGACTGAAGGTACTTTTGGACTTTGTGATTCAAGATGGGTGAACCCGGCTTGGGACCATGCGGCTTCGGAATCACGAAGTTGAAAGGGCGAGAAGACTACAAGAATTGGTGTTTCTCCATGACTCTTTAAGAAGACAGGGATTGTGGTCGGCTGTGCAAGGAACTGATACGGCAGATGGGAAGGAGCGCTGTGAAGAACGAGCTCTTGCCAACATATGCCTCATGGTAGACCCTCAAAATGATCAGTATGTGAACAGTGCAGCAACAGTTAAAGAGGCATGGGAAGCTCTGAAGAAGAAGTTTGAAACCAAAGGCCACTGTCTATCTGGTTCGAGCCATGAGCCAGGCAAGATTTCAGGACTTCAGTGGTATGGAAGGTTATGTTGTTCACATCACGTCTCTGGGGCAAGAAATGAAAAGTCTGGGAGAAGAAGTTAAGGACAAGTACCTGATACCCATGATATTCCAAGGATTGCCTGGTGAGTGACAGTTTGGTCATGACTCTGTGTGCTGGCAAAAATGATATGGTTTTGGATACTGTCATCACCAAACTACTAGACGATAGTCAGCGTAGAGATGTCACTGGTGCTGAGTCTGGTGATCGTGCTGCTTTCTTTACCAACAAGAAGTCTCCTGGCATGAAGGGTAACGATAACAAGTGCCAGAAGGATATGTCTAATATGCATTGTTGGCGCTGCCACAAAAAGGGGCATCATATCAATGAGTGTCATAAGCCGAAGGACTATGAGACGCCTCCTAGTGAGAAGACGTATGACAAGAAAAGTGATGATGGTGGTAAGAAGTTTACTCCAAACAAAACTTTTATGTGTGCTTTGTCTGCACGACTGACTGATAGTATGATAGTGATAGATTCTGGTGCTGAAGGGTATATGTCACCAGTCAAGAAATTTGTGAATTACAAAGGCTGTGAATTTGATCAGGGTGTTGTTGTTGGTGATAATGGAAGATTAAGAGTTGCTGGTAAAGGTGACATAAAGTTGTCATCAAATAATTCAATTGATAAAATGTCAGATGTTCTTTGTGTTCCTGGTTTGAGTACTACTTTATCTGTGAGTCAATGTACTGATCATGGTATTGATGTCCTGTTTACATCGAAAGGTTGTCAATTAGTTGATGCTGATGTATGTGTTGTCAATGGTTCAGTTTTGGGTACTGGAAGCCGAGAGAATGGTTTGTATCATTTTGATGGAAAACCAGACACCAAGTCAGTTTTTGTAAGGAATGTTCAGGATTATGATCTGTGGCATCAAAGATTAGGGCATGTTGGTCAACAAAAATTGAAGTTTTTGTGTTCTCATTCAGATGATGTGAAATTTACAAATGTAAATGATGACATGTGTGTTGTTTGCGCTTTAGATAAACAATCAAGGGAAAGTTTTCCATGTTCAAAATCACCCAAAGTTTTGGAGTTCTTAGATCTCGTACATGCAGATCTGTGTGAACCACTTCCCGAGAGCTTTGGTGGACCAGGTATGTACCAGTACTCACAATTGCTGATGATTATTCTAAATTCGTCAGTGTTTATTTTTTTAGTGAATAAGAAACAAACCAAGGACAGAATTATGGAATGGGTTGCTCAATGTGAAGCTCAGAAAGGAAAAGTACTGAAGATTTTCAGATCTGATAATAGAGGCGAATCTATTAATAATGATTTGCGCTCTTTTTTTTTAAGAGTAAGGGAATTGTACAGCAGAGATCTGTTATGTATACCCCTGAGCATAATGGTGTTGCCGAAAGGCAAAATAGGTTAACATTTGAAGCAGGTAGAAGTATGATGTTTAACGCTCAATGTTCAAAGAAATTGTGGGAAGAAGCTGTCAATACTGCTTTGTATGTTCAGAACAAAGTACCCCATACTGGTAGTAATAATTGTATTCCTGAAGAGAGATTCACTGGACTGCCTGTGAAATATTTCAATTTGAGAGTTTTTGGTTGTAATGCATATGTGCATGCACCTAAGCAGGTTAGAGGTGACAAATTGGATCAAGAAGCAAGTGTTTGGTTTTTGTTGGGTGTGACAGAGAGAGCAAAGGTTATCGCTTGCTTACCTGATAAACCATAGGGTATTTCTGTTGAGCATAATGTTAAGTTTGATAAAGGTAAGTTTACTGCTTGCTCTGAGGGTGTGACAGATATAAATGATGTTGTTTAATCTTCAGTGGCTGATTTGGGCGAGGGAAATTAGGTAGGGGAAGTTCCTGTTGATGAGGGAGAAAGTGAGTTCCGTGATACTAAACATGGTGACTTTGAGGGGGAAAATGTAAGTAAAAGGATTAGTGGGGAAATCAATGAAAATGTGCAATTTAGGAGGTACCCACGAGAGACAGAAAAAGGAAAGTGTCTCCTGATTTTGAGATGTATACTGGATTTTTGTATTGTGATGATGTGTTTGAAGATCACTTTGAACCAAATTCTGTTAGTCAGGCTCTGGAAGGCAAAGATCGTATTCACTGTAAAAATGCTATGAACGAAGAGATTCAGTCTTACATAGAAAATAATGTGTGAGATCTTGTTGAGAAGCCTGTTGGTAAAAATGTTGTAAAATGTAAATGGGTTTTTAAGATTAAGCGGAATTGTGATGGGGATGTTGCTAATTTCAAAGCTAGACTGGTAGCTGTGGCATGCTCACAAAAATATGGTATTGATTTTTTAGATACATATTCCCAAGTTGTTAGATACAGTACGCTGAGACTTTTCTTTTCTCTGTCTGTTAAACTTGATCTGCAAATTCACCAAGTTGACATTTCTACAGCCTTTTTAAATGGTGACTTAAAGGAGGAAATATATATGTGCCAACCTGAAGGTTTTGTAAAGGATAATGGTAAAGTGTGCAAACTGAATAAGGCAGTGTATGGGCTCAAACAAGCAAGTAGATGTTGGTTTGAGAAAGTGCATATCGTTCGTGTTGGAGTTGGTTTCAAACAGTCTATGTATGAACCATGCATCTATGTGTCGAAGAAAGGAGCCAAACTTGTCATTGTTGCACTTTATGTTGACGATTTTTTCATATTTTCTAATGATACCAGCCAAGTTGAAAAATGGAAGACTGCACTGTGTAGTAATTTTCTTACCAAAGATTTGGTAGAATTTTCTGAATGTGTTAGTGTGAGAGTAACGAGGACTGAGGTAAGTGTCAAGTTGGACCAGAGCCCATTGTGAAAAATTGTTATCCGAATTTGAAATGCTAGATTGTGTTACTGCTAAGACTCCCATTGAAAGTGGTTTATTGTTGCGTAAAAGTAAAGACTGTCCCAAAGATGTGCCGTATCAGCAAGCGATTGGTGGATTGTTGTACTTGTCATCATTATGTACTAGACCTGATATTGCTTACGTCGTGAATTATTTGAGTCAATTCAATGATAGTTATGTTAAGGAGCACTGGCATGTTGTTCTGAGATTTTTCAGATATCTGAAAGCAACTATGGAGTTTGGAATTAATTATTCAAAATCTGACAATGACGTGATAGGTTTTTGTGATGCATCTTTTGCAAATGGCTTGGAAGGGAGAAAGTCTGTATCAGGATATGTTTTTAAACTCTCTAATTTTCCTTTTAGTTGGGAGAGTAGAAAGCAGGAAGTGACAGCATTATTGAGTACTGAAGCGGAGTACATAAGTATTGCCCATGCATGTGAAGAGGTTTCGAGTTATGTAGTAGATCTGGGAGCGTTTTGATGTATAATGATAATATGAGTGCACTGAAGCTGACTGAGCATGAAGGCTTTCATGCCAGAACCAAACATATTGATGTGAGGTATCATTAAGTTAGAGAGTTGCGTAGACTTGAGAAAGTGTACCTGTGCCATATGTCAACCAAGGATATGTTGGCTGATGTTCTGACTAAGGGCCTAAGTGCACAAAGTCATGTCAAATGTTTAAGGGAAATGGGAATTGCGTAAACACGAATGTCTCGATTAAGGGAGTGTGTTGTGAGTTTGCAACAGTTGGTATTGCTGTAATCTGCGACATGCATTTGTTTTTCTAATGCCTGCGGGGTCCACATTGCAAACCCCTTTGTATCTGTTAGTCCTGAATAATGCTTCACCTTAGGAAGATGCGTTTCATCGTTCCGCCTCAATCTTTGAAAACCTGATATCTAATTGGTCAATTAGCCACATATCACACGTATATGTAAAGGATTGGTGGATGGGGTTGCCCTTTTTGTAGCTGTTTGCAAGGGCATGTTTGCACGTCATTATCTTTGTTATCTAGTCCTGGCCTTGTTTGGTTTAGCATGTGTGGGTGTTGTGTTGCAAGGCCCTGGAGGCCTTCAGCTGTCCACCATCATTGTTCCCCAACCACTGGGAAGAGTGGCCTGGATGCTGGTCAGCATCCTACAGAGCCATATTTCTATTGCCAGGTCGACTTTCTTGAGTTTTCTGCCAGTGTCGAGATTCAGCAGCTTTAGAAAGGGACTCGAGTTTATTCCAGGATGCCTTGCCTAATTCAGCAGGTTGAGGGTTCATCAGGCAAGGGCTGACGGCAGATGAGAGAACTTGTAGTTCATTCTAGGCGTCAAGCCAACGTGCAGTTTAGAGGAAGACTTGAGTTTGGGAATGGCTTGAGGATATAGACTAACTTCTTTGTCAAACTTGTGACGTTTCCAAGGCAGAATGGCTTGTCTGATGGACATCTAATTTAAGCACGCCAGAACTCAGTTCGAGATACGTATAGTCTTTAGGTAAAAAAAATCTTGAAGAGCAATCCATTCACGCAATTGATTAAGGTAACCCTTTAAAATTTACCTTCCCCATCGTCGTCTTGCGGATAATAAGAACAATGATAATATGGCATTACACACACACACACACACACACATACACACACACACACACACACACACACACACACACACACACACACATATATATATATATATATATATATATATATATATATATATATATATATAAATTAATTAGTCTTAAGAAAATATGAATTAAGACTCCATGTCGACTTCTTCAAGAAAGTTTCACGGATATTTGGAATCGTAAATGGAAAATGAATTCGTATTCACTCTTTAAGACACGCATTAGTGATTTTACGTAATACATGTTTATTTTCTTAATTTTGCTTTACGGTATATTTATCATAATTCTATTTTCTTTGTTGAGTTAACACACACACACACACTACACACAACACACACACACACACACACACCATATATATAATATATATATATATATATATATATCTATATATTTGTTATATATACATAACTCCACAACGAAAATAGCAGTATAATAAATACACAGTAGTAGGCTACAGCAAAATTAAGAAAAAAATTTATTACTGAAATCATTAATTCAGGCCTTAAAGAGGGAATACGAATTTATTTTCCATTCACGATTCCAAATATCATTGGTAACTTTCTTGAGGAAATCGTGATAAAGTCCTAATGCATTATTTTTGTAATACTAACTTATTTCTGTACAATGGCGTAGCGTAGGCTTAGGTTACCAATGCTAATTCATCCTCTTAATAACAGATAAAAACAAAAACATGAAACTGAATTTGTAAGCACTTGGAGAAGTTATGCCGTATTTAAAGTTAATCAAGAAGAGTGGATTGGAGCTCAGGATATGCTGCTTTAATTAATGCCTGTCTATTGATTGAATTTTGTACTAATGCATAGTGTATAAGAAAACATTACAACACCATGAATCACTCGATTATTGTTAACTATATGATTGGATGGCAATTGACGAGTAAGTCATTATATTGTATCAAGATTTTACGAAACGCTCCTGCCCCGAGTACGTGCTTAATTTCTACCACATCGTCGGTTAATTCGTAATTCTATTTTGGGACGTTGGAAATGCTACTGTGACTGTATGGCTTGAAGCATTTCGCTGTTAGACGGTGCACTCAAAACATCGACTACTATAACTGTAAGAAAAATAGCTACCCGGTCATTGTTGTTGTTTGACTTTCTTTTTATTTTAGGTACGACCGTACGGGAGAAAGGTTAACGTTAAAGAATATGGAATAAATGTTCATATTTTAGAGAAATGCCTGCATCAGACATTCGGCTTTCATACTTGCTTCACGCCGATGGTATATATGTTGAACTGCAGTAATAGATCATTGTGACAAAAACAGCAAAACAGCATCCTTCCATATTTTTAAGATCATACGGAATATTCTCCCAATAAGTAACCGAGCACGTAAGGAAAGATTGAAAAAAACTGCCGCTTCTCTTCACTCAGGAAGTAAACCTGACCACGGAGCCGTATTTACGTGTAAATGAATGTATGAACGTTGTGGGCGGGGCAACAGTGGGCCAACTTTGCGGGAATTAGCTTTGCAGAGACCAATGGCATGACGAACACCTTATGCCGGACTACTGACACACACTCCATAAGGCCTTCAACTGCCTGAGTGGACGCATTACTGTTGTTACGCTCGCGTTTCTTACTGGACTTGAGCCTCTTGGTACACTCCCTTGTTTATAATTTTTAAGTGCTTGGTGATTTGACAGTGATGGGGCGCTGGGGTTGGAGAGGAGGGGGGCAAGCCGAACCACGTGAAAAATTGCGCGTCTCTCGCAGTGGTTCTTATAGTGATGATTATCGTATAACTCCCGAATTAAAACAGAGTGATTCATATAAGAATGGCCATCACAAACTGCATGGTTCACGAGGGACACAAGACGAAGACTGTTGTTCTCAGGATGAAAGATGTTGTTCCGACGCCGATCCTTGCTGTTCACAAGATGAGAGATACTACCATCTCGAACCCTCCAGGGTTTATAAGGTCAAGAAGGGTCGCAGCTCCTCGGCTGAAGCCCTTCGACCTAGGAAGGGATCTATAGGAGGTCTGGAAGTGGTGGTAGTTAACGAAGGGCGTGTCGATCTCCACCATCAGGTGCCTTGCACTTCTTGCGAATCTTGTGACACTTGTAGGGGTGACTGGGAAAATGATTCTGTCACGAGAATCGAGCTGAAGAATAATCTTTTTACTTCGCCGATGCATACAGCTGAATTTTACGATTCTCGCGAATCCCCATTTAGTTACAGACAGAATTCATCACCAGTGCGAGATCGTGAATTATCTCCATTTCGCGGGAGGAGCCCCCAACGACGCCCCAACACGTCGGAAGGAACAGATATGAGGCGAGGATTTCCTCCTAACAATAATGGCCGACCCAGTACTGTAGACGAAATGCGAGCTAGGCCAACAAACAGGCTACCGCGAAGCCGCAGCAATGCCCAGAGGACCTCGTTTAGTCCTAGCAGGATGCCTAGGACACCCAACGGTAGCAGGGCACCCAACACTAGACGAAATGGACGCGATGGGTCTAGGGGACACTCCAGTTACAGGAACAACCGTCACTCCAAAATCGGTAAGTAATCATATGACATCTGAAGCTTCTGGATCACTGGTGGCCGGCCTACGATATCTTTCAAGTTTTGTTAGGGTACGCCTAGATTATATATATATATATATATATATATATATATATATATATATATATATATTATATATCTCTCTCCTCTCTCTCTCTTTCTCTCTCTCCCTCTCTCTCTCTCTCTCTCTCTTATCTCTCTCGCTCTATATAGATATTATATCATATATATATATTATAATATAATATATATATCTATATATATGATGAGGTGGAACAGGATAGCCAGAAGACGTGGTAACTTTGCATAGCTTAATGTAATACGGTCTGCAATGTTACACGTCTTCTTGGTGTCTGTTCTGGCCTTAATTTGAAAGCTTACTTTAGAAACGCAAATATATTACCGTTAACGTAATATGGTCTGCAATGTTACACGTCTTCTGGTGTCCTGTTCTTCCTTAAATTGAAGCTTACTAGAAACGCAATATACCGTTATACGTATTACTATATTTGTCTTTGGTAGATATCAGTGCAATGTAATACACATACATAAATACAAATTTATATATTTGTCTGTATGGTACTGAGGAAAAGGAGATTCCTACATTAGAAATGTTATCACATACGTAATTGTCACAATATATTCCGAATGAAACATTTTTTGGAACATTGGGAGGCACCATAATTGGTTAACATTTGTGCCCGGAGAGGTCATAAAACAATCACAATGATATGCATTAAATCTATCTTATCAGTTACTTTAACGCTGACACTTGAGATGTTGTAGTAGTATTAGCAATTAAAAGATTCTGCAGAGAAGGAATGGATATCCTGCTTATATTCAATATAAAACAATTGTGAGTTAAAAGAGAAAGTACTTTTCTCTTTAACAAGCAATTCATGATTTCTCTCTCTCTCAATATGGGATATCTAAACAAAGTTAGTCCATAAGAAAATGAGAGGGAGAAGGAAAATGAGAGTTAATATCTTCCAGATTTGTATCCGACAACTTCAACAAAAGATTCTCCATGTCATATCCCGAGATAAGCAATCTTTGATATACTTTTAAAACTTTATCAATAGTTACAGGAGGAATGCTTAGCCGATAAAACCGTATGGTTTGAGTAAATGAACTAGTTCAGTCAGGGCCTAGCTTTGATACTCTGTACTATTTTAGTAAATAAACATGAGGCGAATTGAAATGAGAAAGTTTGGAATTATTGTAGCATTGGTGTTTAAATTCCTTAGATTTTATTTGTACATGAAGTTTGAAAGAAATTTACCATTATGTAAATGTGACATTGAGTCATTATTCATAGTTATATCAATTAACAAAATTAAATATCGACTAACTCTATAATATTACGTAACATAATATTGGTGACTATTCCGCTACCATTCATTACACCAAATTTACTATACCAAATTTACTCTAGTAGTACATACTACACCCAGTGATAATTTTTTTTAGTCGTAGAAGAAATTATAATTATGACAATGCATTAGAGCAATGCATATTGATGACAGATGCTTTTGGAACTGGACGTTCCCAATTAATGACTGAATATAAGCTCTGTATGTTATCAATACCCAGTAACCTCATCTTACAAGTCGATTGAAATTTGCCTGACTGTATTTCTCTCGACATAACATTATTTAAACCTAGTGCGTCCCGTTTCTGAATAACCCCTGGTTCCATGCAACGTAAAAACACCATACAAACAATAAACCTAGTGCGTAATGAGAATGGCGTCCCAGAAAAAGATATTACTTGAACGGCCTTTACCTCTTGCGATCTAACAAAAAACTCCGAGTAACTGACAGCCAGGATTCTGATACAGTATTTGTCTCTAACTGGAATTTCGACGAACGTAATCGACTGATATTGTTCTTTGGTACCCAGGTGTCATATTTTTAAAAATGACTAAGGCAGCCGTCGAACCTTATTAAAATAGCAATTTTTTCTGAGTAATCAATAGAAATAGTGAATAATTCTGCAACCAATCAACACAAAAGGCAATCAAAGTAAATAAAGACGATACTTTTACAATTATAGAATAATAGTTGAAATCATGGACCCAATTGTTTTTATTGTTTTGTTGCTTTCGTAAACATTGGATGCAGTTGCCAACGCATTAAAAAATGGTAGCAAATTGTGATCTGATTTGTTTTTCGCTTCACACACACATTATATATATATGTATATATATATATATATATATATATATATATATATATATATATATATATATATATATATAAAAGTCATATCACATTACCGTGATTCATATACATATATCGAGCGGGCATAAGCACTACAACGCTACCGAGAACGAGGGGGTTTGATGCAGTCTTCAAAACTACAAATAACATGAGTGCGACAGGTATTTGAGGCGGGAGGTGGCTCAAACTTGTATCCTCTTGCGGTGGCGGGGGGGTGGGCTAAGGCTTCACTGTCAGCTTGGAATTGAAGATGTCGATGGTTCGTGCCCGTCGGCCGGCTATTCTTTTATTGCCTAAAAAATTCCCCTTTGGTTAAACATATATGAAAATATAATTTGTAGTTCTATATACTATATTATATATAATATATATATATAATATATATACAGATATATATATATGTATGATGTATGTATTAGTGCGGTATGTATGGTTAAGGTTGAATGTCGGCTTCAAACCAGTCAGTGGTGGCCGCTGAGAGGTGCTCCCACCCAGAATGTATCGTGTCAGTCTAAATCTGTCTGCCCTTTTTAGGTTTTCAGTCATGTCTCTTAGCATGTCTGAAAACCTAAAACTCATCAGTATAGATGGATTAAGCACTCAGGCAGGAGGGTTCATTGGTAATAATCCTGGATTTGCATCTGTATGTCTTCAGTATCTTCCTTTTCCCTCACTTTCTTTAGCATCTATAACATCTCATCTCTCTCTCTCTCTCTCTGATGTAGTAATATATATATATATATATATATATTATATATATATATATATATATATATATATATATATATATGCTCAAGGAACAGGGAAACGAAGACCTCCATTCTTACAAATTTATTGCCGACCTTTCATGCACATAGTCACATTTTCAAGGCTAAAAAAAATAATAATTTGCACGACAGATATAATCACGGCATTAAAAAGCTAAAAATAAAAATATAAAATAAAATATTTGAAATAAATAAAAATGGCAATGCAGCATTAAGAATAGGTTTTATTAATTATTAAAGAAAGGAGTTTTACCAGCCCAATGAGTCAAACTTGACTCTCACAGGGCTGGCCCGAAAAAAATCGGGATATAAAGAATTATAAGATATATCAAATTTAACTGATAATATATATATATATATATATCTATATATATATATATATATATATATATATATATATATATATATATTTGTTTATCTTCAAATATACTAAATCTAAGTGAAAAAATGAATGATGAATAACTATATATATGAAATGTAAGCGATAAAAAGAATTAACTATATATTAAATCTACGTAATTTAAAAAGAATCAGTAATAAACTAAAAATCTTAGGTAAAAACTTAAATTCTATCAATTAAACGTGTATTCTTTAAAAGAGTTGATATTCTAAAAAGAGAAAAACTACTTGATTCAGTTAAAATGTCAGAAAACGTTTTCCGACCAAAACATATCTCTCTTTCTCGCTTAAAAACCCAACAAACCGAAAATATATGTTTAATAGATTAAAAAGTATCACACTCACTGCACATGGGAACAGTGCCGTGAGGTGTACACATTAAAAGCCCATTGGTCAATCTCGTATGGCTAATTCTTAATCGAGTCAATATTACCTCAGTTTTTTTTTTTGTCGTATTGATTAGATTACTTCCATGGAGAAACAGTTGACTTTAATTGTCTTAATTTATTATTCTGAGATACGTTGCTCCACAATCTTTGCCACTTTTCCATTGTAAATTTTTAATAATGTTATGTAATCTCTAACGGGGAGATTAATATCCCGTTGAGGCAGGTTGACGGCTGTTTTAGCAGCAGTATCCGCTCTTTCATTTCCAGCAACTCCTACATGATCCGGGACCCAACATAATTCGATATCTACCCCTTCAAGATAAAAATTGTTTAAAAGTTCTTTAATCTTTAAAACCAACAGGTTCTCATGTGAATAGCTTTTAGGGCTTCTATGGCACTTCGTGAATCCGAGTAGATGATAAATTTTAAATTTAGTCTTTCTTCATGTGCTTTAACCATATTGATGGCTAGTAAAATGGCATATAGCTCGGGGGTGAATACTGACGACTCGTTTGGCAATGATAACTGGCTCGTTTTGTTCAAAGACACTGCAGCGCTTCCTACACCCACTGAAGATTTAGAGCCATCAGTGTATATTGTCGTAGTGAGGACCTTTCCTTTGAATATGTTCTATGGCAATTTGTTGATGGTGACTCGGGGAATAGCTAAATTTCTTTGATAAATGAAAAAGATGAGAGCATGTTCTTGTTTTTTTCATGATCCAAGGTGGGGAGGGGGGGGGGGGTGGGGGGAAGATGTGGTGATATTCATTTTGATATTTGTTGACTGCAACTGTGTATGTGCTCTAATCGGGAATGGTGGCTCATGATTATTTATAAAAATATCACTCTGAAAAAAGAGCTTTTTTGTGAGAGAACTTGTAGACAGAATATTCAAAGCACTCCGCATTGTTACAAAATCCCGATGCAACGACAAAGGGGGTCTCCAATTTCACATAACCGAGAGATTTGGGGATGATCTAAACGCTCCACTACAAATTGTCAGGCCTCGAGTATGTATTGGATCTAAAGACTTGAAAGTTGCTTCAGATCCTGATCCATATATTGGGCTTCCATAATCTATTCTTGATAAGACTAACTAATGCCTATATATCATCAGTAAAGTTGATCTCCTTGCACCCCACATTGTGTGAGATAATTTCATCATTAAGTTAAGAGCACTATTACATTTAGATTTGATGTAAGATACACGTGCTTTCCAATTCAAATGAGTATCAAAAACTAGTCCCAAAAATTTTACCTTATCCTGGAAATGGATTTGTACATCACCCAAACTAAGATTTATATCTTGATTCTGTTTCCATCCACTATTCCTATAAAACATTATTGCTTGAGTTTTTTCTGTCGAAAGTCTGAAACCAACAGACGCAGTCCAAGCTTGTATTTTTCGAGTGGCATTATTTAGAATTCTTTACAAATGACGAAGATTGTTGGATGAGTAGTAAATTGCAAAGTCGTCCACATAAAGACTACTTTGCACTTCCTGTGGCATTTGATCAACTATAGCGTTAATTGCCAACGCAAAAAGTGTTCCACTTAAAACACTGCCTTGGGGTACACCACAGTCAAGCTTAAAAGATTCAGAGTAAATATTGTCGATACGAGTTTGAAATGTTCTTCCATCTATAAAATTTCTGATAAAAATAGGGAAGATGTCCTCTGTTTTCGTTCAAAACCTCTACGTACATAATTTTCTAGGTGTGAAAGAGAGTCCAAGGTGTATCGTTCCGATTGTGAGCCAAATTGAGAATTCGATAAAACATTATTACGACGAAAACACCAATTCAATCTATAATTAACTATTTTTCCAGTAATTTACAAACACAAGTGGTTAGTGAAATTGGTCAGTTATTATCTGGATTACTAGGATCATTTCCTGCCTTAGCTATTGGTATTACTATTGCATGTTTCCATGCCTTTGGAAATAGACGATTATAGAAATCCAATAGATAGGCCTTGGCTAAAGGGGCTAAATTTTTTATCATATCAAAATTTACATTATCTTTTCCAGGGGCTGTTGAGCTACAATTTGATAATGCAAATTCCAACTCTTCTTCAGTAAATTTTTTATTGTAGTAAATATCTTCTACAGTATCAAAATTCAATGGTATTGCTTCTTCTCTTCTTTTAATGGCTCGAAAGTGGGCATCTAAATGATCAATACTGCTGATGTTTTCATATTACGGCCGATAATATTAGAGATTGTCTGAGTATCATGTATTAATGAGCCATTATGCTTAATGCGTGTCTTGCTGGTCTGCTGTAAGAACCGTTAATCTTCCTAAATTTCTGCCACACCTTCTGCATTGAAGTATTATCTGATATGCTTGACAAGTATTTTTGCCATGAAATTATCTTGCCTTTAATTACTTCCTTCCTAAATTTAGCAGAAATCTTATTAAAATACGGTTTCAATACACTAATTTCTATGGCTATGTCAACCAACTTGTTTATTGTATTCCCTAACATTAGGGGACCAGTACTCTAATATTTAAATCTTTTATTTAGGGTTTCTAATTTTCCTCCAATTGCATGCTTTTCGTTTATCAGTTGGGTTAATGTGTCTGACCACCATGGGACCGAATGTTTCAACTATCGGGTGCCAGTCATAGGCATCGATTTATCACCCCCTTGTGTGATAAATTCACAAAGTCGTCATTTGTTTTATCATGATCCTGGGAATAATCAAAGGGAAGCTCTTGCCTAGTGTAAAACTTGAACTTATCCCATTCAGCTTTATTTGTATTATACCGTTGAATCGGAGAAGTTGCTGTATGTCCTAATATGGTAATCAAAATACTAAAATAGTCACTGTTAAACAGGTCATCTAGGACATTCCATTCAAATCTATCAATAATATTATTGGAAAAGAGAGTTAAATCTATTGACGAATAGGTGCCATGAGTTTTTGATAGTAAGTGCTACTCTCTGCCTCATTTAATATACAGAGGTTGTGATCATTCATCATCTGTTCGACCTTTGAACCATTTGTGTCAACATCAACATAATTGGTATCCCAGATGGGATTGTGGAAGTTAAAGTCTCCTAATAATAGGAAATTCTCTTGCCTTTTGGGGAATACTTTAGGTAGATTTTGCAAATCATAGTTACAAGAGGGTTGATTGTACATATGATAAATATTAAAGGAGTTATTATCTAAATGTAATCTAACTCCAGATAATTGAAATTCCGAGGTTCTAAAGGACATAGCATCGTAAGTTACCCTGTTATGATATAGATTGCAGTTCCTAATGTATTAGCAGAGGGAACTGAATGAGATGCTAAATTGTAATTTCTTATTGATTGAACGGTATCATTTGTATGCTGTAAGCATATTGCAATAGGATTATAATATTTTAATAGTCTTTGAATTTCACCTTGATGTAAACGGGTTTTAAGACCATTAACATTCCATTGGATTACGTATGAATTGTACATTAAGGCAGTGGAGATGGAATATCACTAGGTAGAGTATTGTTTCTGCTTATTTTGCCGGGAATGGGTTTCTGTTTAACTGCAGTAGCATTATTTTTTGAATTAGGTTTTGCTTCTTTAGCTATGGCTCCCTGTTGATTACTTCGATTTCGATTCGTTTCCTGAATTTCTTTTGGATTGTGATTAAATTTTTCTAGAAATTTTTCAAGATGAAGGGTTCCTGTTGCACGCTTCTTTATTAGATGGTCACCACACATACAACCTGCGTTGTGGCTTTCTAATTTACCATACTGGTTTTTATTTTTGTTCTTAGTAAAATTGTCTATTAGATTATTCATATTATGTATACTTATATTTTCAAGGTCATTGAATTCGTCTAAAAAACAATCATTACAACCACAGGACATTTTGTGGGTTGTTTTATGGGATATCATTGATTTACTAGTTTTGCCTAAAACTGGTGAGGGATTTATTTCTTCAAGAGGTACATTGTTAGTAAGGATTCCTTCCGCTTCTTGAGAACCGTGTGCATTCGCGTGTACTTCGGCCTTTATCACATGGGTGGTGATATGATTGTCTGATACATTAAGTTCAGATTCAGAGGTTGGGAGTTGAGGCAATGTTACCATTTCCGCTTCAATTGGGTTTGGTACATGGGTAGAAGCCCTTTCAGGTATGTATACTTGAGGAGTATCTTCTGTTGGTTTTGTTAAGCATATCTCATTATTCGATTTTTTTTATTTGGGAGGAGTTGTACTTTCAAGTACACGTTTTTTTCTTTCTGACTTTGCTTTTGGGATTTCTAGTTCCACCATCTCCACTTCAGAAAGTTCTTCCATCTCTTTGGTGCTGTCATCAGTGGCGAGTATATTGAATCTGTTCTGTACAGAAATCTGCTCTTCTTGTTTAGCTTGATGATTTTGGGTAGTAGTGTCATTCTTTTTTCCAATTATTCTATTTATATGTTGGCGTTTAGGTGACGATTTGGGAATACCTGTGCCAATGCAAGAATTGGATTCTGATCGACTTGATGAAGAAATTGTTATCAGGAATCCTTGATTCTGCACCAGACGAGAAATGAGAAACTTGTGTATTATCAGTTGAATGCAGATTCTGTGATGCTACTTTCGCATAAGTCGAATTATTACCTAAAATATGTTTTCTAGCAGCTTTATAGGTGATATGGTCATTATTAGCAGTATCTATTATAGTCTGTTCTAATTTATACAGAGGACATTGTCCTGAGTTCGGAGAGTGAGCTCCCTCACAATGATAACAAAATTTTTCGGTAACACAATCTTTGGAGGTATCATGGAATTCAGAAGCATTTTGGAATTTGGAGCAAATGAAGCATCTTTTTTCATTGGTGCATTTCCCAACGACATGACCAAAATCATAACACTTGTAATAATGCATAGGTCGTGGGCGGAATTTCTTGACCGCAATGCTCAAGTGTCTGACTTTTATATAGTTTGGAAGATAGGGTGTGGTAAATATCAACAAGATGGCATTGTTATCTCCTGGTAGCTTTTTAACTTTAAAAACAGAAGGGACATCTCTTCAGTATGTCCTCATCAGAAAACTCTTATAAATCTCTACAATATATTAATCCTTTTGACTGGTTGAAGGTGCTGTGAGGATAAACCTTCCCAATGCTATCTGAATCAGAAGGTTTAAAATTTCTCAATAATACTGCTTGGGATTCATTCCCAGCCTTAATTAATACATTATATCCATAACGCTTCAAATTTCCTTGAGGAGTGGTACTAACTTTCTTCTCAAGGTATTCGTATCCCTTAATGATGTTGCACCCTTCCTTATATGAGGCAACATACCAATTTGGCTCAGGTAATACCCTGGGAGCAATTTTCTGGGCATCACACAAGTCAGAGCACTTTGGAATATAGTCAAATTCAGAATCCAAAACGTTTTGAATATTATGCAATTTTGCACGGCCAGAAAATCCGCAAATGTTGCCACTTTTGATATTGGAAAGGGCAATCATAGCTTTGGAATGATCCTGAAAAGTTATATATGCTTCAAAATCTTTTTTGTCTTTTGAGAGTTTCAGCTTCATCCTTTTAATCTCTCCGAAAGGTTTAAAATGAGTGAACAATTTTTCATAATTCATATCAATTGCAATGCCCGTACAATACAAGACTACAATTTTAATTTGCACTGCCAGATTTTTTAATCCTCTGGCATCCTGGGGATGAATGAATAGATGGTTCCAGTGCGTAAATACTGGAACTGGAGGAAAAGCCCTTTTTAGTTCCCTGGTCGTCAACCGAGTGTCATTACTTGAAAGTCGCTAAAGTCGTCAACAGTGCCGGTGGGGAGTCTGCAAATCCAGGGGAGGGGGAGTCATTAGCCGAAATATCTATAGGTAGGTTTTAGTTTGTTTGTTTAACTGTTTTGTGTGTTCGTTTGTTTCACCTGCTTGAGAATATTAGGAAAATATCATACGTTGGAAAGGATATTTACATTCTCCACTATCGGCACAGTGAGAGCATACTTCCCAGATGATCCACTCCATACCCTACCCGTAGGATCGCATCAAAACAGATACAGAGGCACAGGTGTAAGCTAAACCCGCCTGTTAGGACTGAGACCATAAAATCATGGAATCATCCCCCTGCATCTGTAATGACGGGCTTCCGGTCATAAGCCGAGAGTCCTGTTCCCAAAGATTGTATCCCCTGGATTCCGATGACCCAACCTCCAGGAACAGTTCCGCCAAAAAGGTCCAAACCATCTTCGGGACGGCTGACGTCATCCTATGCTCTTACACATAGCTTTGAATGAAAATCCCATTTCCCATTCATCAAACCTGCATGATGTAACGAATGTGGAAATATCCACGCTATTTACTAGTGAAAAATTAATAAATATATAAATAAATAAAATTAAAAAATTTGAATAAAAGAAATGTTACTGACAGGGTTTGGACAGCAAGAAGAAAGTAGGATGATAAAAATAGGAAGATTTCGAAATAAAATAAGGAATTAGAAAATGACCTAAGAGAGAAATTTAGATTCGAGACTTAGGGAAACGTTTCCCGAAGTTCGAGATCCCTCTTGCCCGTTTCAAGGCTTCACCAAGGAAGAAACATTCCAAGGTGAAGCCAAGAAACTGCGCATTTAAGGATTAAGAGGTGTTACGATTGCGCGCTGAAATTTATTACAGTTGCGCTCCACTTTTCCCCCTGTTTTTTCTTTCAGTCATTTCTTGTCAAACTGCCCTACTGCATATGGTTGTGATAATATAACGAACACTTCCGAACACTATGACAGTCCACAGCTTACAAGATGTATTCACTTGAAGTAAGGCGGACCATTCACAGTCGATCTGGTCGTACTAGCTTTTAGAAACTCAAAATAATTAACCCTTCTACAAATATACCAAACAGTTTGTAGTGTAGAAAATTAGT
Source organism: Macrobrachium nipponense (assembly GCF_015104395.2). Lineage (NCBI taxonomy): Eukaryota > Metazoa > Arthropoda > Malacostraca > Decapoda > Palaemonidae > Macrobrachium > Macrobrachium nipponense. The sequence goes on from NC_087213.1 coordinate 38,643,710, forward strand.
GTAGGAAATTACAAAAGTGAAAAGGTATTATATCTTCGTGTAACCAGTCACTACACTACACTATTTCGCAATCAACACCAAGTACGCACAAGAAAATTACCTTGTCTCCAGTTCTCCCTTAAATAATATATCATTTAGGAGCTTTTCAGCATATATTCTTATTTCGTTTATTTTCTTATTTTTTTTTTACTTTGGAATATAACTGATTAAACGTCCTGAGCAAGGCACCCATTTTTTTGTTTTGTTTTAAGAGATTACTTTACACATTGTATAATATACATACTATTAAGCACACACATACACACACACACACACACACACACACATATATATATATATAATATATATATATTTATATATATATATATATAATATATATATATATATATATTATACGTATAATATATATATATATATATATATATATTATTATATTGTATATATATATATATATATGTATAATGTTATATATATATACATATATATATATATATTATATGTATAGATATATATACTATATATATATATATATATATAAATATATATATATATCATATATAATATATATATATATTATATAATTATAATATATAATATATATATATATAATATTACTATATATATATTAATATATGATTATATTAATATGTAGTATATATATAAAGTTATATATATATAGTATAATATATACTTATTATATATATATATATATATATATATATATATATATAATATATATATATATTTCTGAGACTGCTGTCTCTCTCTTCAGGTAGGTAATGAATGAGATAAGTTGCAGAAAAGGCGATATTTATACCAAGAGATCCATCCACAGGTAAGACATTTGACTAGGTCACACCACCCCTTCCCTGATAATTTCTCTTTGATCTCCTTAAGCATTGGTTGAAGGAAGATTTTATCTATGATATCTGAATCCCAGACCCCCTTTGAGATTTCATTACCTGTCTTTGTTTAATCAAGGCTGATTCTATCATCTGGCTTTTGTACTGACATTTGCTGCTATAAAGTATATAAAACAAATTCCAGTTTATTCTGTGGTTATGTTCATTTACATGGTTAAAAATAGCTGAGCTTTGTTGACCAAACCTAACTGATCATTTATGTTGCATTAATCTCTGGGGAAGTGATTTTCCTGTAAAACCGATATAAGAATGGTCACAGCCCAGACAAGGTATTTTGTATACTCCTGTGTCCTTAGGGATTGTCTTTTGTTAGACGTTAATCACAGATTTGGGTAGGTAAAGGTAAAATACCCTAGCCAAATCCCTGATTAAAATCCAACAAAAGACAGTCCCCCAAGGACATGGGGTATATAATATCCCTTACATCGGTTTTACAGGAAAATCACTTCCCCAGAGATTAATACAACATAAACGGTCAGTTAGGTATGGTCAACAGAGCTCAGATATTTTCAACCATGTAATTGACCATAACCACACATTAAACTGAAATTTGTCATGTATAATTTAAAGCAGCAAATGTTGGTACAAAAGCCAGATGATAGAATCAGCCTTGATTAAACAAAGACAGGTAATGAACATCTCAAGGGGGGCCTGGGATACAGATATCATAGATAAAATCTTCCTTCAACAAACGATTAAGAAGATCAAAGAGAAATTATCAGTTGGGGGGGGGGGGGGGTGACCTAGTCAAACAGCTTACCTGTGGCTGGATCTCTTGGTATAAATACTGCTTTACCTACCTGATGAGAAAGACAGCAGTCTCTGAAATATAGTTCTTAATTTCTATATTTTGGCATTTTTATGGATTCCTTTTATTAGACAATATATAATATATAATATTACATATTACAGATAACAAATACAATTCTACATATATATACATACATTAATATAATAACATGTTATATATTTAACTATGGTATATATATATATTACATTTTACTGTACTATACAGTTTATAATATAATGTATGTTATATATACAATAATATTTATATTAATATAATTAACATATAATATTATATATAATATTATACTATATATATTATATATATTAATATAGTATTATCTATATGTGTGTGTGTGTGTGTGTGTGTGTGTGTGTGTGTGTGTGTGTGTGTATGTATATATATATAAAATATATATATATATATATATATAAATATATATATATATATATATATATATATATATATATATATAATATATATATATATATAATACACATATAAAGGAAATATTCTTCACTTTGCAGGTACTAATTTTAATTAAATATATTATTATATATATTATTATATATATTTATATATATATATAATAATATAATAATATATAATATTATATATATATATTATATATATAATAGTATATAATTATATAATATTATATATGGTATGGTAAATATGGGGATTGAAAGGCTGTTCTTCAATGAATAACATCAGTAGGTCAGAGATGAAGGATAATCCTTTATTCCCTTTCTGGTTACTTTAATTCTTAGTGCAACGTTCGAGACGTAAAACCTCATTTTCGAGCTATAAATAGATAAAACAAAAGTTAAGAATACAAACTCGCGATAAGAACAAAAAGTGCCGAAGGCAGAGACCGAGTGACAATTCGGGCCGGGTTCATCTTCACCTTGAACTCTGGAGAGATAGGTCAGTTGTCAAATTAACTAATCCTGAATTTTCATGTATACGTGAACATACAAAGAAATGCAAATATGACATAAATTACAACTATTTTAAAATTATAGGCCAGTCTCCTAACGAACAATATTTAACTATCTTAGAATAACTCTTCATTAAAAAAAAACTCGTTCCACAGTGAAACACCCAGTCTTCCTCAACACCTCTGTATCTCGTGAGTTGAAGTTGAAGATGAACCCGGCCCAAATTGTCAGTCTGTGCCTTCCGCACCTTTTGGTAATCATTCTTCCTAATTTTTGTACTCATCTTTTATATTATTTGTATAGCTTTATAACTTTTAATTCTTATTCCGAGTTTGTAATTTTAACTTTCGTTTTATCTTTTAACAGCTCGAAAATGGGACTTTTGCGTCTCGAAACGTTGCAGCTTGCTGCAATAAATAAATGATCTCCTTTGGCGTCTGAGAGATAAGCAAGACTTTTGTGTGTGTGTGTGTGTGTGTGTGCGGTATATGCGAGTATATATGAAGGTCAACACACTGAATTCAGGAGATGGTTCAGTTGACTCTACATGCCGAGCACAATGTTATTTATTGTAAGATGCAGTTAGAAAGTGATATGGTGACTTCAAACATTATTTTCCCCAATCAAAAGACTAATAATCATGCCCGTTAGCTTCTGCTTGGTTGCTGCGCTTTTTGGGAACCCGTGTGTCTTTCTTCAAGGTTTTCGGAAATCCTGCTTGCAACCTGGTTCCCGATATATATATATATATATATATATATATATATATATATATATATATATATATATATATATATATATATATATATATGTGTGTGTGTGTGTGTGTGTGTGTGTGTGTGTGTGTGTGTGTGTGTAGAGCAAGTCTGAGGGTATGAGGTTGCAAGTCTTCTGCCCTTTCTGTTCTAGCTACTGATGGTATCCATTCACATCTGGATCAGTTGGCGGGTGGCAGACCAGAGGGAATCAAATCACAGTCAGGAATGATATCCGGTGCTCCACCACTCGACCTTCTTCCCCTAGAAAAGGTGGCCCAATTGTTATCATCCTTTCGGTATTAAAATGAGTAAAGAAAATAGTTCGCCCAGAATTCGAACCTGGGCCTTCTTGCTGGTGAGGCGCGGATGCTACAAATCACAAGTGTGCGTATGTCAATGAAGCATTTATACCGCCAAGCCAATAATTACCAAGATAAATCGCGGTACTAAGTTAGTAAAGATGATAAAACTTGTCTAAATAAAAGTCTTGCTCATCTCTCAGAAGCCCAAGGAGATAATTAATTTTTGATGATTTAGAAGAACCTGTCTTTCTAGTTTCGGTAGATTAATCGTAGCGCAGAAAGAGGTAACGTCTTCATTGCAATATTTTATTTTAATCTTTGCGAATCTCTGTATAATTTCAAAACTGGCTTTAATGTCTTTTCTGTTCTTTTTATTATTATAAGCAATTTTAGCGACTCTATTCTGGTGCAGATATTGTTACTTGGTGAAACTACTATCCAGGAGACCATAAGCTATCGAAATCCACGTTTACCAAGTGGACTAAAGCATTCCGTGTTTACTCATTCTTTCTTTCTCATCTCACATCCCGACGTGAGTGGTCTAATGGCACGAACCTCCAACAGTTTCTATTTGAATAGTCCCTTCATAGTTTGAAAGGAATGAGGTAAGGGGCGTGATGGTGGGAGAGGCAGTCACAGTTTGAACGATAGTACCATGTTCTCGCGGTTCGGATCATGTGCCATTCACCGAGAAGTAACGGGCTGTGGAAGTACGCAGTTACGTTAGTGTGTCTGCATCGAAGCCATCATGTCACAGAGCACTATTTCCCGGGTCAAGGAAGGGCGCGAGGATGGGTTTGAATGGAAGCATCACAGAGACCTTTGGCAGTTCCCTCTCTTCAGAGATTTGACTAGACGAAGGATCTGGAGAATTTGTTCGTCGGAGAAAATTTCCCCTCTTATTCATATGTTGGTCTTACTTCAAATGAAGGTGATTTTCGGTAGGTGGCTGGCCATTAGTGCTCAAAATACTTTTCTCTCTCCTCTCTCTATAACTCTTAATAGTGTTTGTATGTACGTATATATATATATATATATATATATATATATATATATATATATATATATTATATTATGAATGTATTAGATATAAAAAAATTTTTATCTCGCTCGTTTACTTTCTCACCCAGACATTAGCTTTTTCTGGAGGTAGCTTTGTAATAGTCTTGAACAAAATGTACAATCTCAGCTGAAAGCTAAATAATTATATATATATATATATATATATATATATATATATATATATATATATATATATATATATATATATATATATATATGTATACTTCTTGACCAACCCAGCGCAGTTCTGTAAATGCTCACTCTCTCCCTTTCCTGTTAAGATAGTTGCTTCATGTACATTATCCAACATTTTTGACACCCATTGCTATTGGGGCTGAACTTGGACTTAGAGGGCATTGGCAGTGTCTCTATTCATCTCGGTGCCATGGAAACTATGGAATAAACACTAATATCTGTTGCTTTCGTTTATTTTTACATGTCACCCCTTCCATACCCACCCCTTTAAGTGACAGTGATGTCTTACCCAGAAAGTATTCTTTTTCAGATAGTCATATTTATATCAAAATGAGGTATGATAAACCTGCAGAGTTTATTTAGTTACTAAGTATATGGGCAGAACAAGCCCATTTCTGGGAAGCCCTTCTGACCTCCATCCCCTTTGGTGCCCTTTGGTGTTAGTGATGTTTTACCTTGCAGTATTCTTTTCGAGATAGCAAGTCATATCTATACCAAGTTTGGTTTAAATTGCTCAACGCATTTCAGTTATTATATATATATATATATATATATATATATATATATAGAATATATGTATATGTATATTATATAGATAGTATAGATATATTTATATATATATATATATATTATATATAAGCAAATACCACAAGAAAATGATAAGACATTGTCATAGTAAAGACGAAATCGCTTGGATTTTTGCCTATTATTTTCTTGTGGTATTCGCTTATTTAATGAAGTCACGTGCATCTACTGGGATCTTTTAAGCATATATATATATATTATATATATATATATATATATAATATATATATATATATTATATATATATATATATATACATATATATATATATATATATATATATATTATATATATATATATGATATAGTATAATGATTAAGCTTGCAAATGAGATTGGGAAGAATCATCGAGTCTCAGTTTGACAACCTCTGTAGGAATGTTTTGTTCAGTGATATTTGGTGATAGTTGGTGATGTCTTGCATTAGAAGACAGAAGACTGCAGGATGGGAGAAATGATATCCCGGGTCATAGATTTTTTTTATTCCATGCAGCAAAAGGTAAATATGTACAGATGTTCTGCAGGGCGTGCAGTTCGCGCCAAGAGAAGCAGGAAAAGTACCCGTGCTCATGTACAGATTGTGGACACCGCGACAAAAGTGGATGCGTTTACAATCAACAGTATTTATTAAATACATGGAAAGCAAATGCGTAGTAAAATATACATTAATCCACACCTCCCCTCCCCCTTTTGCGTTCAAAGGGTTATTTTGAATGTACAAAACAAATTACATACAGTGAATTTATCAAGTATGAATGTAGGAAGCAAGGTGGGTAAGTGGCACATTTGTGGATTTTACATTATTTAGGCCTTTTTAATCTTGGAGACCTGCACGGGTTTTTGGAGGGAATTGACGACTTTTCCATATCTGGGCAAGGGACACAAGGAGATCAGAGTAGGGAACTTGATCGGGGCTGAGCACTGGATATAGGAAGCGACGGTTCCGACGTACCACTCGACCACTTGGGAGGCGGATCTCGTACTCATGTGATATTGCACTACCCATGACAGCCCAACTGTGTCCGATCGGTGGGGTGTCGGGTTCAGGAGGCGGATATGTTGGCCCATATTAAGCCTGGGCATCGGGCGGGCATGGACGTCATAGTTGCGCTGCACCTGAACACTTTTGGTAGCGATTTGGCGGTCACAGTCATGGGCCTTTTCTTGCCAATTTTCCGTGAACAATTGAGGATGGGTGGGCACATTATACAGAGCGGGTGACCATACAGTACCTGGACAGGAAAGCAACCAGATTGGTTGGGTCTGTTTTGTAACTGAAGGAGGCCCCGATCAAAGTCCTTGTAGTCAGTGTTTCCTGTGGGGGCCGTTTTGAGGATGAAGTGCTTGACGGCAGCCTCGGTGTGTCCATTAGACTGCAGATAGTATGGCAATGACATTATGTGGTGTACACCCCAATGCTCTGTGAACTCAACAAATTCTTTGCTGGTGAAATGGGATCCCCCATCGGTGCATAAGCGTAGGTGTTTATCTGCTGTCGCCAATGCTTGTCATAGAGGCCCACTCGGCCACAGTTTCTTCTTGTGGCCTTGTTGACAGGGCACTTTGGGGTCCTGCGCCAGTGTCCCTTGCAGCCACAGTTTCCACATACACTGTCGTTGGCTGGGCACTTTTCTGCTGAGCTGTGTGTCTTTGTGCAGAAGGGCATAAAGTGTCCTTGTTAGAGGTTAGTTCCGAGGTAGGCGAATGTACAGAGCGCGGACAACGCAACACATGCGGATGCGTTTACAATCAACAATATTTATTAAATACATGGAAAGCATATGTATAGTAAAATATACATAAATTCACAATATTATAAAGCTATTCCAGTGCTGATTCGTGAAAAATGAAAAAATTATAAAGTTTTTTTATAGAATAACAGAAGGAAAAAGTTGTATGGATGTAAACTAATGCCTGGGTGTGAAAGTAAGCGAAACAGAGAGAACACATATATACTGTATATATTTACATATACCTATATATATTTAGACAACTATATAGTATATATGTCACTAAATAGCATGTGACTATATTCAGCTAAGGCCACAGGAAAATTAAGAGGAAGGAGTACAATGTGCTTTCGTGTTATTTCAACACATTTTCGATAATATCATATATATATATATATATATATATAATATATATATATATATATATATATATATATATATATATATATATATATTACCCCATTTTGCATTTCATTAACGTAAAATTCGATAAAGAAACACGCAAGGCAAGCCTTTCTCTTTCTTGCCACCTAGATGCTCCAAAATCCGAAATTTAATCAGAAACCGCCGGAGGGCAAGGCAAAGCAAAAATCATTCTCAGCCCGGGTCAAACCTCCCTCCAAAAAGCAAGTCAAAACACCAAACATCTGCGGGACCCCATTCTTGTCCCCTGCTGTGTGTGTTCATGTGCTGCTCAATCAGGACCATACCTTCCTATACTGAAGTGGATTCCGTTCCTTCTCGTCGCCTAATACGGAGTGGAACTAGAAATCAAGACAGTAAAGTATGGGTTTAGTTGGCAGTCACTGTTGTGTCTTCCTGTATTTATTTCTTTTATTTTTCTATGTCTGTGCTTGGGCGATCGTTCACAGTGATCCCTTGTCATCTCCCCACAGCTGATCCCTTGTTCTATAAAGCTAACCAAATTTAAGCGATGTGGTTCTCTTGTCTGTGATTTAATAGTGCTCATTGCTTGAATGAACTCCAGATATTAGCAGTGCTAAGAAACCTTACTAAGGAAGATAACATAATTTGGTGTATGTGTTTCACACCCGCCCATTCAATACAATAAAGTTCTGTGAAGTAATTCAGTCATTTCGTGCCCTTTTAGGAAATTCTGAGAGTGTAAGATTTGTATGAAAGCAAGTCGGAAGACTTTTGTGGCATCACCACTTTTGATCAGTCCTTTGTGTGTCTCAACCGTGTTTATAGAGAAATACCTTGTTTCAGGTATCCTATCGCCTTCATTCCTGCTGTGAGAGGTGTCTTCTGCCTTATCCTAGCTCGTGCAAACCTCTATATTCGCGCTCCAAGTCCTCAGCACGTGTCGGAACCCGAACACGTGTTTCCAGTGCTGCAAACAGCTGTTTCATAATAAGTAGCACCCTTGCTGGCGCCCTTGACTACGTAGAGTAATGAATCTGTAAATATACCCCTTTTGAATTTGATCCTTAGAGTTTTCCTTACATTTTTGCCTTGAAACCTAATCTTGGCCCTAAGCCATACCTAACTCAATAAGGCCTCAAAGCCAGATGTAGTTATTCCATTGCGCATGCCTTTGAGTCCTAGATTCATACACACACACACATACACACACACACACACACACACACACACACACATATATATATATATATATATATATATATATATATATATATATATATATATATATATATATACAGGGTGTTTCGAAATTAGAGGCCACCCCCCCTCTACAGCATAAACTAAAATTGATATGGACAAAAACAAAAGTAATTCAGAACAGGTATTTATTTAAGTTTCTCTCTGAGTATTTAACATTTTGTGTGGCCTCCATCTGCCTGTACCACAGCCTGCATTCTTGAGGGATATGGTTTCAGCAAATCACAAAAAGCTGAGACTCAAACTCCATTTTCCTGAGGACTTCGGTCACCTCTCTTCGCAGGTCGTCAAGGCTTGGTATACCATCATAGTTCACTGTGCGTGCTTCAATACGACCTTTTAAGATACTACCAATGTTTTCACACACATTAAGGTCAGGGAGCTACCTGGAAATTCACTTGACAAGAAGATCTCGATACCACTGTTTTGAAGCAGCTCCTGTGTCTGAAGAGTCTTGAAACATGGTGCCTTTTCATGCAAAAATTAACCATTTGGCAGTGAAACAGAAAAATTCCCAATCATTAAGGAAATTTCACAACTTGGCAATAGAGCACGTCATCGCTGATATTATCCAACTTTGCAGCCCAAATGATTTCATTTTTATGATTTGGCTTCCTGACTGTGTAAATGAAGAATTCATTTGATGCGGCAACATGGAGAAAGTCAGCTTCATCCCAATCTTTAAGAAATGAACCACAAAACCATGCACAGTCTTCTCTCTGTTGCTGAGTGATGTTGGGCTTGCTGATAACATGAAATGGCTTGATACCAGATTTGTTCAACTCACAATATAACTTCTCTTCTTTCCTCCCCTTATTGTTTCTAGTTCAAGCGCCAATTTAGGTAAAGACTTTCTTGGTCTACCCACTGCCTCAGCTATGATGCTTCAGGCCTTCAAAGAAGACCTCATAACATTCCATTTGTTCTGTGGAGGGCGGGAGGGGGGGGGGAGGTGCTAATTTTGAAACACCCGGTGTATATGTGTATATATATATATATATATATATATATATATATATATATATATATATATATATATATATATATTCATTGAATAGAATGGCTTTTTCACTGTTAACCAGCTTTTTTGTTGAAAATTAAATTGCTTCATATTTTCTAATTATTTTCTTCACTTGATTGTTCAGGTTACTAATGGACACATAATGGGGTTCTTCCATTTACTCCAGTATTTTTACATGCGACAGCTGTTTCGTCAACCTATACGTATTGACGTTATCAAGCGTACTGATACAAATATGCCGCTTTACATGCGTTTTGTGACGTCATGAGGACGGAAAGGTAGTACAATTGCCAGATACCTAGTTTTAAGTATTTACAAAAGACTATAGTAAAACATAAAATAAGACAAATAAATAAATATGTTAACAACAGAAATTATATCAAAAGTTGAAAGTAAGTTATTATATACATATCATACATAAATATATATTAGTTACATATATGTTTAATTTACTGAATGTCAGTGTGCGCTCCTGTCCGCGTGTGGTGGTGGTGGTCTTGTTCCACGCGGTTGAAGGGCTGCCTCCTACACGAGGCCAAGGATCAGTCTGCCTCGCGTTAGATGTTAAGGTTGAGGCGTTGCATGGCGATTCTGACTGCTTCTGATATCAATAAACGATTGTAGTTGTCTTCCTTGTGTATTATTTTGGTGTTCGTGAGAAGTTCTTGTAAGGATGGTTTTTTATTGTGGGTATCCACAAAGTGCTGGTGAATGGCGCCTTGGTTTCTGTGGGCCTGCATGCGACGTTTGAGTGTAGTGGTTGTGTGTCCGATATAGCATTTTTGGGGGGACTGACATTGCTCGTCAGCACAGACAAACTTGTATACTATATCAGATTCAACCTCTTTCTCCGTTGATGGGGCCGTACTATTTTTCATTACCAGTGAGGCCGTAAGGTTTGGCTTGCAGTAAATTCTTGCTGTTATTTTGTTATATGGCGCTAGGGGGTGGTTCCTCTTTGCAGTATACCAAGGATGGCTTTCCTTTCATGTTCGTGGTGTTTGTTGTATGATATCTGATGGTATATCACTATTTCTTTGTCTTTGTTTTGTGTGTTGTCCCTCGGGGTCGGGTTATGGAAAGCCTCTAATCTCTTTTTGACAACTTGCTGGATCATGTCGCCTGGGTAGCCGTTATTTGTGAGCAGCTGTTGAATTCTGTTGATTTCTTCATTAGTCGCTTTCCACATCAAACAGTGTGTTATGGCGCGTTTTATGTATGCATTTCCCACAGATCGTTTATATGCATCAGGGCATTCTCCTCTAGCATTTAAGCATCTCCCAGCATCTGTCTTTTTAGTGTATACGGTGGTATTGTATTTGTTGTTTTTTTGCAGTATATATATATATATATATATATATATGATATATATATATATATATATATATATATATATAGATTAATATATATGTTGCATGTGTGTGTGTCTGTGTGTGTAGATAAATAGAGATTCTATATTTGTTGAAAGGTTGGAAATTCACGTTTTTATCTTGAAAGCAAGAAAGAAACCTTAAAGTCATTTGGTTGCCAGAATGAACACTCTCATTATAATATTTTATAGCAAACTACCATACATTTAACTAATGGACTTTCAGTTTAGATTCTCCTAAAATCTGTTTAAAAATAAGGGAAAACTACTTAGGGGTAAAACATGCTGAATTGTATGGATACATTATTTGAGAAAATTTTATTTTAATACCTCAAAATTTTTGAAGTGTCAGGCATTTGAACAAATGTTGTAGCCTAAGCGACTATATCTGATCAGATTAAGAAAAATTCTTTGTTATACAGGAAAGGTATTTGAGTTGAAAATTGGTCACAATTGTCCTCTGGCTGCGGGAAACTTCTTTAAGTTTTTAGCATTTCTTTCGATTGGTCTCTAGTGCATAATTTCGTTTAGACAAAATGGGCCCTGTTGCTTACAAAGCACATAACGTCTTAATGATGGACACCTTTTCTAACTGGTCATAATTGGTGAATGATTGCCAGCTCTTGGTCAGATGCCCGATTCAGTCGGCAATCTCACGATCGAGGAGAGAAGTAGCACGTGAGACAACTTTATTCACGTACTGATCTCTCTCTCTCTCTCTCTCTCTCTCTCTCTCTCTCTCTCTCTCTCTCTCTCTCTCTCTCTCTCTCTGATGTGGTGCAACATTACTATTCTCGTCTCATACACGATAAATTCGTATTCGATTTCCCCAGTCTCGATTTTGCAGCCGTGTTCAACCCATCGTCACTCCGATCATGGATTCGCCGAGTCGTCGTGCAGTATTAGCTGATATTTCGAAAACCATTGAGTTGCTGAATAACTTCACACAACAACAGATGATGGCAAACACTATCAGTGTACAGAGTATTTCCATCGTTGATGAGAACATGGAGCTCCCAATTCGCCTTCAGGAACCTTTTCCAATGAAGAAAATGACCAAGAAATGCATGATGAAGACCAAACTTTCACCCACTCAAGTGATGTGAATACAGAAATACCGAGCCCTGCCCCATCTGTGCTTGAGGATGATTCCCATTCTGAAGGATGGACCACTGTTCGAAAGAAGAAAGCCTGCAGGAAAACACCAGCCCTTGATGAAAGAGCTTCTCTTCCCAACAAGTCTCCTTCAATTAATCCCTCACCTCTTCCAAAATACAAAGCCTTCTGTGCTGATAAAGCAAAACTGGAATAGCATAATCCAAATATGAGGATGTCTGATTTAGTGGGTGGCATGATCATCACCCTAAAGACCAGAGATACTGAGGAGATTCTTCGAGAGAATACAGTTTTTCAACTGTTAGACCCGAGGGACAAAATGCAGAAAGCAGTCATTTGCAGGTATCTATCTACCCTGCCTGTAGACCCCATTTTACAACTGAAAAATATTCTAGATGCTAAAAGATGCACTGGAAAATCTGGTACCCCCACAAGAAAAGTCATCGCCACCTTCCAAGGAGAAATACCTAAACAAGTCTCCCTTGGAATATGGGGATCATTCCCCACTGAAGCCATTCCAGAGACAATACGATGCTTCAAGTGCCACAAGTTTGGACACCATAGCAGCCGCTGCACAGCCACAGAGAGGTGTGGTATATGCAGCAAACCTCACCCAACCAAGCAATGCCTAGATGCTTTCAAAAGAGGAGAAAAAATTGAAAGCAAATGCCCAAACTGTTCTCTTCAACATCACGCATGGAACAAATAGTGCAAGTTTCGACTCAAAAAATTGAGATCAAGAAAACTAATCAACTTCTACCTCCCACTAAACCTTCAAGACCCATTCCAAAACCCTAGGAAGAAGGTGGAATGACCAGGATGAAACAGCTAGCGACAAGTCAACACCAAATGCTACAGAGCCTTCCTCTTCCCTTCCTTCCAATCCTAACCACCCGTCCACCCCTAAGGTTGACAGCCCTCCTTCCCAGACCTGGACATCCCCCACAGTCTTCTCCTTCCCCTTCTGACAGCTTAGACAGTGCCAACCGTGTTCCTAAAGCAGTGAGTGAAAGTTCAATAACACTTGCATTCGAAGGAATCATTCATTGTTCTCTTCGAACTTCTTGCAGGGAAACGTGTAAATAGAGAGAGACTTCTAAACTGCTTACAACCCCACCTCATCCAAACTTTAAACCTAAGCACCTGTTGTTCAATCCGAACAGCAGCTGCCTAACCTAATCATCCCACTTCTGTTCCTCTTCGCCAGTATTTTAATGAACGGTGCTGAGAAGAGTAACACCTCATCTTAGCCACTCTCAAGTAAGCAATATCTAATGGCATACAGCCATCCACTGTATAAGATAGAATTCATCCATTCACTGCATTAACATCATTCATGATTCCCATACTTTTTCTCTAATTCAAATTTTAGCCTTTCCTTCCCACGCTCTCCTACTTACTGGGACTTGCTTCTATAACACTTCATCTCCCATTAAATTATTTCAATTCTGGCCCAGTGGTTAAATTGGAGCCGAATGATATGTTGTAGAAAAGAACACTTCATCCATCACCAGTTACGGACTGCTCCAGGAGCTAGAGCCTCTACCAGTACAAAGCTGGCTTAATCTAACGGCGACGATAACGATTTCCCCTGCTGGGCGAGGAAAGGGAAGGTATGGCTGTAATTCTTGAGCTGGTTATTGCGACATAATTTATGGAATGGAGCCGGGTGCGTTGTAGAGAGAGAGAGAGAGAGAGAGAGAGAGAGAGAGAGGAGAGAGAGAGAGAATAGATAACAGCCATAAGTGATCAATACTCAGTTAAAATGTATATCACCAAATTACAAACGGTATGGCCACAGAGATGTAATTCTCACCACGTTAGGTTTGAACTTGAGACTATTTGAAAGATCAAATATTCTCTCTCTCTCTCTCTCTCTCTCTCTCTCTCTCTCTCTCTCTCTCTCTCTCTCTTGCAGCTTAATTTTGTATTTTGAATATTTGTTCAGCCATTATTCGTAATCCCGAATTGTTACACAATCTAGTAAAATCTTTCCTTATCCCTCCTGGACTCAGCATTGCTCACAGAGTCGTGCATGAAGACACTTGACCTGAGGGAGTTTCGTGTCTAGGATATTCAGCCTTCGCTGTTCTTCTACAGCTCTAGCGGTTTGTTTGCGTTTTGAATGTCATTGACCTATCGATTATGAAAACTGTTGCCGTTCTTTGTTGCAGATTTCCCAAACGACTTGGATAGAGGTTCTTATGTCATGCGAGGCTCTGTTGTCCACATAGTATTGTAACCGAGTCAGTAGCTACTTGCCCTGTTAAAGACTTCAAAAAGATTTCTGGGCATACAATCATGGATACTTAAAATATTTAAGACAATATCCTGTAATTGTTGATTTTGCTATTGTTCAGTTGAGGTGTTACAAAGTCTTGTACGTACTAATATTTTTCTGGTGAAACACGCAGTGATCGGAAAGAAAGTATCAAGAAACAAAATAACAGGAAAAAGTAACAACTTTTTCTAGGGAAAAAAAGAACATTAAAAGTAACAGTGTTTCTTGTATATAGGAAAAAAGTAACAGTCTTTTGTATTTAGGAAAAAGCAACATCTGTCACATTTACATAATCATACCATTAAAAAAAACTAAAAACCATGTAGATTTAGAACTTTTGACCTATGTCAAGATATATTTATTTTAACAAAGAATTCGTGTTATACATATATTATGTCCAATACCTTCTAAAAATTCTGAGTTGGTCTTTCTTCCATCCACTCTGTCACTGCAAAGACGTTGTAGTCGCTTCTGCATTTGAATGGCCTTTCTGCTGTTCTTTTGTTTGGATGCAGTACTAATCAGGTCTTGTTGCACCAAAGTGTTGACAGTGGCATGATCCTTCCGGAACCACTGTACGCATTTCAATATAGAGGGATGATGGTGTCCAACCAAGTTTGAGAACTTATTATTCCAATCTTCACATACATTGTTGGTACGAGAGTTTCCTTGTAATGTAGCTTCATGGACATTCCAGACATTAGGGGAGCGGTCTTAGGGGGTACAGACGCATTCTGACACCCTGTGAATCCTCGATCTGTCTGGATCTATAGCTACCCGAGACATGGGTTGATTCAAAATAGTCTACCAGCTCTTGTGCCTCTGGAGGGCTAATGATCTTTAGGTACTCCATGCCCTCTTGCACCTCATTAGAGGGGAGGAAGGTAAGTCCATCCAACATTCTGCAGAAAAGCTGGAACCCCTGGTTTGAATGGTAGTGTTGTGTAAGACCAATCCCTTTAATTTTATACCAGGTGCTCTGTGTAAGGTGGTAGAAACATCCCTTGCTATCACTTCTCTACCAAAGCTGGCACTCAATGCATGTAAAATAGCATCTTCGAAGTCACTCACAACCATCTGTACCTGAAGGTTAAATCCTAACTCCGAGCTACGATCGTCAGTAACATCAAACAACTCGGAGTACACTGCTCTTGACTTCTTCTGAAGCAGAGCATAGACACATGAAACATAACTATCACTGAATGAAACTCTGAGCACATAAACCTGAGTGAACTGTGTGGTGCCATCTTGAACTTACCATCTATGTCGATGGTCTCTGCAGTTGCTAGACGAATTAGGTCCTCTTCTGTTGCAAACGAGAGTTTGCTTCTGGCCCGTTGTCATAAAGGAAGAATTACTGAGGGTTGGGTCTTAGTGTTACCTTCCACTTATCTGACAATATGAAGTCATACAGGTTTTCAGGGATTGCTGGTGTGCGCCGTTCATACTGGAGGGATCGCTTGGTGTTCTCTTCACATGGAAACCGCTTAGGACATCATGGTCTTGACTGGCAACTGCTTGAGTAAAGATTTGGGATGGTTTGTTTATGGAGGTGGCTGCTTGCTGGTTCATCATGTTACGACACAGCATAGGTCACGCTGGTTTGATCAGAAATGTGGTTGTGAGGTAGCCCTGCCTGGTTTGTAGTGCTTAGACTTCCTCTTCAATTTCTGCTCCCTTTCTCTGAACATTTCCACCCATTATTTTCTTCTCGGGTGCACGAATGTGTATACATGTATCCTTCAAAACAAATCTTGGTCCCAACCTTATTACTCTTTATGACCTCCATGCTGCTACTGGCTATGTACGTAACTACTCATATGAAGTAGGCTCGCATTCTGTTCTGTAAAACTGAAACAGTGAGCATATTTTTTTTGAGAAAAACTCCGAATCAGCAATTCATTTGAATAATAGTTTAGATACCTACAGCACAAGCTGAAATACTTGTTGAGGCTTAGTAAGGGTTATTAGGTACTATAATCCTTGTTAAGTAATAGGTAATAGGCAGTACCAAGTGAGTGGCTGGAGTTACCACTAAGTCGATAACTACTAAATTACTTTTCTAGATTCCAATTAAGAGTGGAATCTCCTCTCTGCTTTCTTCATGAGATCTAAGCACATTTTCGTGCGGTGGATTTTGTTAATATTTTCAACCTTGTTTTTCTTTGTGTTCGAAGCAGTACACAAATTATTATTAAACGTGATGTGAAAACCCGGTAATACTTTTTTCTTGTTACTTTCTTTCCTGCTGCGTTTTTTTTCTTGTTGCTGTCTTTCCGTTGCGTTTTTTCTTGTTACTCTTTTCTTGATACTTTCTATCCTAGATTCGAAACATATATATGTGATGATGGTCAAAGGCATTGCTGATTTGCATCACGGTTTTAGCATAACGTTACTGATCAAGTTCTTTTTGTAAAGCTGTCAGCGAAGGGAAGACACGTTTGTGAACCTGATGCTATTTGTAGACTATATAACCGCGTGTTCGTCTGTAGCATAGTCTTGGGTACATATATTATTTTTGGGGCAATGTTTTGATAGGCCTAAGGCTCATGCAATCATTCACTAGCGTTAATAAGAATGCCAAGATATGCTGCTGCCCAAAAGCAACAGATCGTAGTTTTCGGAGGGGGGTCAGTTCGCAAACACATTAATTTATGTAAGCATCTTTGTATGAACATTATGGGACTTAGGATGCTGCTTTTTTCAGTAGTTCCGTTAAATGAATCGATGAACATTCAACAAAGGGTGAAGCTCTCGGCCAGGGAGTGATTAGAGCGTCTACTACAAGCGTCAGGTGGCATATACTGTATTCCATCTTCGGTCCAGATGGATTCCGTCAAAAATTCTTTCTGCTGTAAGTTGCTTTTATGGTCATTTTGCGGATAGAGCAAATAAAAATTTATATTCTGTAACTCTCGGTAGACTTCGTGATAGGCAGGTAATAAATATTCTAATTTACCTGTGTTAGGTTCAGGATAAAGATTATGTAGATTATCCCAACAAATAAAAAAATACAGCTCTGTGTACCTGGGCTTCTGTTATTTACAACACACACATTATTTATGTATGTATATATATATAGTATATATATTATATATATATATATATATATATTATATATATATATATATATATCGAGCTACAAATGTCCTTTAATATCTAATTTGCTCTACCTCGGAATTACTATACTTTCATATAATAGTTAACCTAAGAGGAATTTTTTTAGTCGATAAGAAATACGTCGGTTCACGGGCGCCAACTATCGAACCAACAAATTCAGGACGTACAGTGAAGCATCTATACCACACAGCCACTGCAAGGGGGTATAAGTTTACACCGCCTCTCAATGATACGTGATGTATATGTTCGAATATACACTAGGGAAATGAAAACTGATTTCCCTTGGTTTAAAACCTGACCGGTATCGTCATTATATCTAAGATGTATATAATGGTTGTCTTAGGTAAGAAGACGCAACCGGTCATGATTTATACCCAGGGAAATCAGGAGATACATCCAGTGTTTCGTTTTTCTCAAGCGGTTGTACATTTGCTTATGCGTATATATGTATAATATATATATAAATAAATATATATTATATATATATTTATACTATATATATATATATATATATATATATATATATATATAGAAAGAGAGAGAGAGAGGTCGTCCGCTCCCTAAGAGGAGATATGACTATTTATAGAAATGTATCTCATTAACCGTAAATGTGGGATTTGCTTCACTGCAAATTTTGATCACGCCTTTTCATGCAAGTATGTATATATATATATATATATATATATATATATATATATTATATATATATATATAGAGAGAGAGAGAGAGAGAGAGAGAGAGACGATGAGAGAGAGAGAGAGTATCATATATTATATATATATATATATATATATATATTATATATATATATAATATATGATATATATATATATATAATATATATCGGAACATTTGTTCGAAGTTACAATATTCTCCTTATGTCCGGATCAATCATATGATTATCCTGGGAGAATTAACATCAGCCAAAGTTAAAGAACTGCAGGCACTTAAATTTATCATACAAATAAATGAATTCTTTATCCCTATGAAGACTGATTAGATCAAAGTGCAGTACATTGTTTTTATGATTAGTGTCTTCCCTAAATTTAGTAACAGGCACCAGAGCATTCCAAAACAATATCAGTTGTTACCTTCATTATATATGTATTTCTCGTGTTTTTTCCCCTTTTTTTGCAGGCTTTAGAGGGCTGTTATTAAGGAGTCTTATTATTTTGTTTGTCGGCATGAAAGTACTCGTCCTGTGATCCGAAAGTCTGTACAGTTTTGGTGTTCGTTTCTTATAAAGTTCTCAAGATTAAGTATCTAACGTTCATTGTTGTTGCCGGGTTTACACTATTTTCTTTTTCTTATTTAGGGCGGTGTAGATATGGGTATCAGACAATAGAAAAAGTCTTTGTTGTCAAAATAATTGTTTTAGAATAGACTGAATGACGGTCATGACGATAACAATAACAGAGAAAGATATTTCTGGCTTGAAGCTTTTATAACAAATCTGAAAGCACCGTTGCTTCGGAAGCTTATTCTGAATAATCTACTCATATTTTGGCTGGATTTTTACCCTAAAAACTTCAAGTAGCGGAACCCATGGAACTGCTTCTTCATTCCGTGACCACATCAGGCATTCAATCATGATCATACGACTTAAAGTCATATTTCTCCCTTTCTCTCTTTCCTAATCCTCTTCTTAGGCCAGGACCCAGTCCTTCCCTGTGACCTCTTCTTCCGTCCCCAAACTTACCACTGTTTCCCTACCTCATGAAAAAAAAAAAAAAAAAAAAATTTTCCAGAAGTTTGCAGAAATCTTTTTTGTGAAGCGGTCGGATCAGTTTTCGAAGTTCAAACGGACTCCAGCTGCTCTCCCTCCCCCTCCCCCCTCTCTGATTGGAACACCTCCTCTTCCCTCCCCCTCGCAACGCGTATGCACAAATGACGTATATGATCAGTACAGCCCATTAATTACTGTTAAACTTTATTGTAAATTAGTTCTTTGTCACGTAGAGACCAATATATTTTTGTACTGGTGAGCGGAGCTTTGAATTTTACCAGCGTCATAAACTGGGCCACTAGTCATTCATTCGCTCGCGCTACCGTTCTTTTGCGGTTTTCTTTTCCTGCAGACCCTCCCTTCCTTCGCTCGATCTCAACCAGCAGTTGGTTCTGGACGACGCCGTTAATTGCTACCGATGCTCCGATTTCAATACGATTCTGCGATTTATTTGGATTTCTTTCTTTTTCGGCGGCTGTCTCTTTTATCTGCTACTTTGGATTAATCAGTGAACTTCACCTGTCATTGGGGCCCCTCAGGATTATCAATATTATATACACAGAATGGTATGTAATATATATTATATATAATATATTATATATATATTAATATAATATATATAATTTAAATATTATATATATATATATATATACATGTGTGTGTGTGTCTGTGTTTACGTATGTATGTATGGAACATGTTCACACATGCGGTACATGTATATATGCATGCACTTATACACCTAATATACACACAGTAGTAGTTGTTGTTATTGTTTTTGCTGTTGTACAGTTGTTGTTGAAGCAATCATTAACTAAGCATATTTTTGCTACTTATAATGATTTATTAAAAGAAAATGTTCGATTATTCATAGCGATTGGGGTGGGTCCACGTGACTAGGTCCCCCCTCCTCCTCCTTAAATCGCCACTGCTGGAGGCCATTGGCTGGTGGTGTGTGTGTGTGTGTTGTTGGTGGTGGTGGTGAGAGGAGAGAGAAGAGAGGAGAGAGAAGAGATTAAAATTTAAATTTGCTTTCGTTTTACACTAATGGGGTTTGCAGCCAGTCAACCTAAAATGGAAATCGTGTGTTAGGACAAGTCGATTCACCATGGCCACCGTTCAATCCTGTTGGTTGTTAGTACACGAAAGACATTAATTAATGTTACTGGGGATTTTTTGCTTGTTTGCTGTGAGGACGTTAATATTGTACTACATGCTATGGATTAAACTTTGAAAAACGTCACTCGGCAAATTGTATCTCAGTTTTTATTTACACAATATGTAATGCATATATTGGTTAAAACTTGTAAGCACAAAAAAAAAAAAACTTTAGAATTCTCACTTCTGATAAACGTGAGGCATATTATTCTAACCAAAGTATAGCGATTATATTTAATCAGCTGCCAACTAATTATTTATTTGCCTGTAGGGCGGATAAGTATTCTTTATCATTTTAATAATCATTTATGTGTTTGGTTTCTTAGCATTGTCGTTTTCGTTACTTTACTTGGCTATCCAAAGTGTGGTCATAAGTCAGAGGAGACTCTGGAGCAGATGGTAGAATCCGTGAATGAAAAAGTCTCATCCTTATTACACCACTCTCCACATACATACACCAACACACACACCACACCACACCACACCAACACATATATATATATATTATATATAATATATATTAGTATATATTATATATATATATATACTGGTGTTGTGGTGTGTGTGTTGTGGTGTGTGGGTGTTAGGAAATTAACCAACATGGCAACGTGTTTCACATAAATAAATTCGTGAGTCCACAAGTAGCAACATAAGTATTATGTATGGAATATATATATATATATATAAATAATATAATTATATATATAATTATATATATATACATATATATATACACACAACAACACACACCACACACATAATATAATATATAATATATAATTATATATAACTATATATATATATTTATATATTAATATATAAATTATTCGTGTTTAAGCTTGAATGAGATGGGATTTTTTAGGTTTCAAGCTTTTTGGGAGAGACAGAGAGATAATGAAATAGTTTCTATAAATTGCTAGAAGGGACATATCCCTTTATAAGCATCTTGATATAAAAGGAAACAAAATAATCAATGAAAATCAGGCGACGAAAAATGAATGAGCTTACAAGTAGCAAAAGAATAGATATGATGATGAATGAATGATAACATTTACAAATTATGCAGATAAAGAAAAGAGAGAGGGAGAGAGACGACGCTCTTATTGTGTACCGATTCTACCGTTACCTACGGCCACACCAGAGAAGCAGGTGGCTAGCCAAAAATTTCTCCTCTCTCTCTCTCTCTCTCCCTCTCCCCTTCTCCTCTCTCCTCTTCTTCTTGAATCTCTCTTCTCCTCTCTCTCCGTCTCTCTCTCTCAGTCAATAATGCGCGACTTCTTGTTGGTCAATATGTTTGCGAAATAATGATGAACTTTAAGTTAATGGGTTATTAATGACTCATACAAGTAACGCTCATTGTCATTTTAAACTAATGACACTAAATATTATGAAACATCATGCACACACTTACATCTATATCATATATTATAATATATAATATATTAATTATATATAATATTAATATAAATACTTTATATTTATATATTTATATTTAGTTATTATGTAGTGAAAAAGGTAAGAAATAAGTAATATTTTATTAGAAAAAACATGAGTGCAGACTTAATTGAAAATAATCCCTTGGTCTGCAAATGAGTTTTATTTGTAACAAACATAGTTTTAATTGGATTTTATAGCAATAATTTTATATGGTCACAGTCTATATTAGATATATATAGTTAAATTATATATATATATATAATAAATATAAAATAATATATATATATATATTATATTCTTCTAAATCTTCAGTTTGTATCCCAATACAAAGTATACTGTATAAGAAACGTCCAAGAAAATAAAACCATATATATAATAATATAATAATATATCATATATAATTATATTATATATATATATTAATATATATATATATATCTATAATTAGAGATTCTATAGTAGCAAATAGGTTCGTTGTTAACATCAGTTTTGTAAATTTTACTATATCAGTAATTATATACGAACTACATTTTAATAAGATTATTTTGAATATTATTTTAAGTATTTCCAATAATTTCCGAGATTACTTTAGTTGTTAATCATTTTGTGGAAGATGAATTATTCAAAATAAACTGTTACCCGTGATGTAGGCTTGTTAAGAACAAAATGAGAGGTAACTTATTCGAAGATGCTTCTATACCTGAGCTGACTATTTCCTCTTCATCCTCTCTCTCTTCTCTCTCTCCTCTCAGTTCGTCTCCTCTCTCTGCTTCTCATCTTTCATGACTCTAGAATGCCGTAATGTCTTTTTGGCGTCTTTGAATTTGAAAACCATGACTCGACTTCGATAGATTCCTGTTTAGAAAATGCCTAACCGAAAAGAGGATCCCTTTAAAGTCACACGCAAAAGGAAGGATGTGGTCATATCCCAGAGGTGAAGTGAATTCTTTAGTCATCTTTCATCTGATTTGTTTATGCTATTTAGGTACTGGATATTTTGATCATGAACATACTTTTGAATGTGGCAGTTGCTTAGATCAATTTTATGCTAAAAGGCAAACGACGTTTCCATTCCCTAAGTGTCACGTACTTCAGTTACCGTTCTCTCATTGTTGATTCTCAGGTCTCTGAGTAGTCCAAGTTTCATTGAGTAACTTATCCTGTATTTTCGGTCGAAGTTCTATACGAATTGCTTCCGAAACGGATTAAATACAATTTTTGTTTAACAGTATATGACATATGGTATCTAAAAAGCAGTTCGGCTTTCTTATTGAAATATAACTGATTTATGGAACAACTGTTATGTCATTCACCTGAAATCACAGCTCATCTTTGTTTCACTATTCGTACCCATGAGGTCATGACCACTTCGTCAAAACATCAATACAATGATTATGGAAAATACTTACTGGAAACAAAAGTCTCCGGCAGGAAAAGCTCTATCATAATAAAAATCCAAAGACTGTCGAATGACCATTCTGAATTATAGGAAGTTTAGTTTCGAAAGAAATGAGTTGGTGGAATCCTTAATTAATCATTAAAAAAGTAATTCCTTTCCTCCTAGAAGCAGGTGACACCTTTGTCAGAATAAAAAAAATATTTCAGAAAGTGGCGTCACATTCAGTTGCACTTTTTTCTCGTGATTTCCCGATAAAATAATTTCTGATCCAGTTCGACCTGCGGGTCATCGATCGCGTCATTTAGGATATTTGAATCCTGTCTCTTTGCTGAAAAATACTGTAGTAGTAATTTCAATGCCCTGCTGGTAACCATCTGCCGCTGGAGAGTGCCAGTCCGATCCGGAGATTTTCACACTACCGTGTCAAATGTGATGTACCTTTGACACTATTTTACCTACTTTTCTTTTTCATTCTGTATTGCTGTTCTGCGCTTCTGTGCTAGTTGCCTGAGCAACATGCCAGCGATCACCTTTGACGAACGTTGAAGAGAAAGGAAATATTTCTTTTGCTTTGGGGCTGATTAGTTATAAGATCTAAATATTTGAAAAAGCATCTTTCAATGCAATATACATAATGGTTGCTGATAGTGTACTTGATCGAATTTTTATTTATCAGAGCTTGCGCATCGAAAATGTTTGTTCAAATTTTAGTTTTCCTATTGTTTTCATGCTCTTTCCCCTTTACAAAATGTATTAGTGATTTATTAAATTCAACAAGGAGGACAGTATAATGTAGCAAGATTATATAAATGTAAGGACATTTAGAAAAATAATATTGCCATTATAATTACTTATATTATGCGAAATGTCGCATACACATCGGAACCCGGGAATTTTCCTTGTAAACAACAGAAATGTATTGATAGAGGCCTGGAAAGTGCTGCAAAGAAAGTTGGAAGCGGT
The DNA here is from genome assembly GCF_015104395.2 of Macrobrachium nipponense. Classification (NCBI taxonomy): domain Eukaryota; kingdom Metazoa; phylum Arthropoda; class Malacostraca; order Decapoda; family Palaemonidae; genus Macrobrachium; species Macrobrachium nipponense. Next base: position 38,668,222 of record NC_087213.1, read on the forward strand.
ACTAGAAATTATGAACCATCTTTTTTTGTTAAAAAAAAAAATAAAATTAAATAAATCAAGGATAAACATTTCAGTTTTACTGTATTTAAATTTATCCACCTCAACATTTTGGTAGTTTTGGAAACAGGAGCAGTAACATATACTAGAGCGTATCTACACAAAATTGAAGCGTCATAACCACACATCGGAACTTAATATGCCCCAAATAAGCAAAAGCCAGATATTTGTTGAGGGCAGGAGATTAAAGTTTGCCTCTCAGCCTTGCTGTAGGGTAGTGTTTTAGGTAAAAAATCAACTTCCTCCAATTTTCTTATTTTGGGCTCAGTTATTATTAATAACAGTTTTAGATTCGTGTCCTGAAGTATTAGTTTGATATGTTTCGAAAGGAAGAATTGGTTAGTATGTTGGCTCAGATTTCAAATGACACAACTCACATTTGACACTTTTATCACAGCTACTCTGTTTTGTTTCGTTTCTCTCCCTATATTCAATTTGACACCGGAATAACAAAATAAAAAATGGCTGTAATTAATATTTTCCTCAATCTTCCTCTCTTCTTTTCATTTCTTCAGGTTTTTATCTGAAAGTCTTCTCGCCTTATTTTGCTCTTGTAATGTGTTGCATTAAAACTGCCATTAAAGAAATAATCATGTGGTGCCTTTGGTAGTTGTTACGCCTACACACGGGAAAGCAACTGAGAAAACTACTCTTTTGTCGAGAATAGAAAGCTAGAAAATAATATACCCTTTCGTGGACTGCCGGAACAAACAAAAGTGACCCATAAAAATTAGGCTATTCAGAAGGGCATCTCAGGATGTGATTACTGCTATTCTAAAGCCTAGAAGACATTATCAATTAGGCTTTCATGAAAGTGCCAGCCAGAACAATGCCTTGGTTCTTCTGGTTAAGAAATAGAGTCCAATCACTATCTGAGTGGATGAATGACAAGTAATGCCAGATGACGCTGGTTTAGGATGAGTTGTGTCATTTGAAATCTGAGCCAACATACTAACCAATTCTTCCTTTCGAAACATATCAAACTAATACTTCAGGACACGAATCTAAAACAGTTATCAATAATAACTGAGCTTCTGGAATAGGATGTAAACCCCATAAAACAAACTGAGGAACACTAGGACAATACTCGCCGGGACCACCACTTATTATACTGGGAAAAGGCCGAGTTGTGGAAATCTTAAGCGTGCAGACGTGAATTTCCAAGACTTTCTCAGCCACTGAAGGAGTTCGTTTCCCCTAAACTGGGAGGCAATAGCAACAGTTTGGCTAGGCACGGTGGCAAAGGCCAGTTTGATGGTCTTTAGAAGAGGAAGATTATTAACAATACTGGTATGCTGGAGCTACTAGTTTGCATTCAGACCATGACCAGTTTAGCCAATCATGATCAGTGGGTCCATTCTCGCTCCACACGATGAGAGCGGTGAATCCCACAGAAGAGAAAGAACTTGGGCATGTTTCCTGTATTTCCATTATGCCTCCTTTGCCTTAACAGTTAGTTATGTAGTTGTGGTTGGTCATAGCCAGCTACCTCATCCCAATAGACTAACCAAGAACCAGAATTTTAATTTTTAAGTTAAATCTCCACAAACTCAGGTTGTACTAAGCTGCGGAAGAAGGGCTTTTTACATTTTATTTCATAATTGCTTTAAAGAATTTGGTTGGTTGGTGGTTCATAATTTTTTTTTATTTTATTTTATCAATATTATTTTTTTAGAAGTCTATGGCCAGGCAAATAGGGTGGAAAAATTATTATCATTAGCTTGAGCGACTGACCTTCTGAACTTGAAGTTCAAAGACCGGGACCTTTTGTGGGTTAGGGTTCTCTATTTTGTTAGTATGCCGTTTTTAATTTTTGTTAATCCTTATATTTTAATTATACTTATATTTTTTCATAATTTGGGAACCGTCAATTGTAACCGAAAAATTGTAAAGTCTTGTAAATTGAGACGTAACTTGACGCAAAAAAAAATGGATTTTATTATTAATATAAAAAACAAAATAATAATTCAAAATTAAATTGAAATTTAAAAATAACATCAAAATAAACTTTATACCTAAAACCCATTCTGAAAGGGGTGAGAGTTTCCGTAACAGTTCAGCTTTTTCCAGTCTTCATTTTGTTTCAAGCATCTTAGTTAATAGAAATGGGCTGGAATAATCCCACTTCAGGTGGATATTTTCTTGTGGACTTGTTTTAATTATAAAATTTTTTTTTTAACATAGTAGTTTGGTGTTTTTCAATGTTGTCCTGTAACTTATTTCTTTTTATGGAGTCTTGTTTTTCCTGGATTGGGTAAGTATCAGTGATCTTTGCTCTTCCAGATAATGGAATGAAATGACGCAGTGTGCAATAGCTGTTTATAGGAATCCTTGCATTTACCTTCGGCATATCTAACTACCTCAGAAATATCTCAAAGGTGGCTGCTTTTTAAAACTTGTGTCTTCGCCTCAAGTTCTTAGGGGAAACATTTATTAATATATATTGAACCATGGAGAGAACTGTGTCCTTTGACAGTCATTAAGTTGATTACTAAACGTTCTATCCTTTTCACTTCAGGCTTCTAATGTCACATATCCCGTGAATATACAAAGCCTTGCCAACGGCCAGATAAAAAACGTTAAAATTTCGTTTACCACAGCGGGTGGTAAAATAAGTGCAACAACTTTTCTTTTCAGTCCGATAGTTTTATGTTAACGGTTTGACGGTGTGTTATTCTATATAAACTGAGACTCATTAATTTAAGAATTTACTTGGACCATTTCATGTTCATGTTCCTAGAGCTTTAATGTGCAGCACAATTGAAAATTTTAATACCAATTGTAAGTAGGTCTTAGGATACTTATGTTGGTTGAAGTTATTCTTATACCTTATTCTTTCATTTTTCAGAAACATTTAATTGAGCCATTTAATGGACCAAGCTTTTTTTGCCTGAAAGTAACGTGTTATCTAGTAGGCTCACGTTCATAGCGAAGCGATATTACTTGGAAAGTCTATGCAAAAAAAGCTGCCTTGGTGACATAGAGAATTAATGATCCATAATAACGCCATTCTGTGTAGCACGTTTGCCTGCTAACTACGTATAACAAATATATTTTCGCAATTTTTTGTTGTTATGGTAAAGTATCTTACGCTTTTCAGTTATGAAATATCAGTTTAGTGATGAACTCCAAGCGGAGCTAGACTCCCATAACACTTGGTCATGAAGCGGGGAGGGAGACAGTGGCCGAGCCCTAACGAGAGTCTTTTGGGTGATCGCGTGAAGATTTGAAGGACTTTACTGTTTGTGGCTTTTCGGGCAACGTTTTCACGCTTCTTTTAAAAAAGGTTTGGAGGTAACCCGGTCAAATGTGTTTTCATGGTGTATTTTCCTTAAAATTTCGCCAAAAGAAATTATTTAAAGAGGTCTGCCTGTGACCTAAACCCAATTTTAAAGTTCGCATGTAATGCGCATTCAATTACACATTCTTGGAGAAACCCGAGAGCATTCTCTGTAGGTCGTACAGTATCAATGTTGCCGCCTTAAACCAGAGTTAGTCTTGTCATTGAATATAGCTTGATGAATCCGGTTTTTAATAAAACGTAGTGCAGCTGTAGATTACTCTACATATTAAGTCTTAACAAAGTCGAGGCGCCATGTGGTTGATTTGATGGACAAAAGTTTGTTGACACTTTCCTTGAGACAAATTATCTTGTTTTTTTTCCCCTTGTATTTATGCAGTGGTTGCTCCTTTAGGATTTTGAACATGCGGGAAAAATATTTTGATATATATTTGCTGAATTCTTTTCAATTCTGGCAATTGATCTTTTTTATATGTATGAGTGTATGTACACTTATGACTCTATATTTTATTTTCTAACCTTCGTGGGACATGTCACTCAGATCCCCAAATCAGTCTTAAAACTCACGTCAGGTTTTCATAAGAGACGTAACATATTTTCGACTTCGTTTCTTGTGTTATTGATATGTCTGTATTTATCAATAAGAGAAAAAAGTAAGGAAAGTTATGTTTCACACAACCACTAACCGGTTTATCTTCAGACTAAATTGGTCCTTATAATATCAGTTATCTTCCGAGGAATTTCTACGGAAGCTTGTAAGCGGTGAAATCAAGTAGATGATTTGCTGTAACTTTGTGCTAAAACGAAAATCTATGAGGTTCTCGTAAGTCAGTCGGTAGACAAGTAGACTGATCTCTTTCTATGAGTTTATCTTAAGGAGTTGGTGCACCACATTCTGTTTAGTCGAGGACTTTCATACAGAAATAATAATAATAATAATAAGGAGGCGGGATGCAGCCCGGAGCCCCGCACTATAAATGCCACCCAGTCGAATTGGAGGACTGATAAAACAAAAAAGAAATAATAATAATAATAATAATAATAATAATAATAATAATATAATAATAAAAATATTTTTAAAAATATAAATCTTGCTTACCGTGCAGGTCAAATTAATTTTTCCCTTTTTCTTAAGAATTGCACTGAATTTGATAATTTTCTTTTTTAAATTCAACAGTATGAACTTCAAATGCAAACCCAATAAACAATCATGAAACCATATCTCTTTTATTCGACTTCTGAGGCATCATTCATTGAGTCAACTTTGAATTCATCCGTTTTTTGTCGTTTATTTTCTTCCACCGCTGTAGTTTCATGAACCAGAATCTTTCTCTTCTCCGACTTCAGGGACTCCAAGCAGGGAGCCAGTACACTTTCGTAAAACCATCTCTTTCTTTTATTCGACTTTTGTAACATCCTGTATATAAACAAACTTTCAATTCTTTCTTTTTCTTTCGTTCTTTCTTTCTTTCTTCCATAACGTTCACTGCAAGGATGGGACAATAAAGCTACCGATTCCAAGGTCTTCCTTTTCTCTGACCTCAGTTATACTAAGGATGGATCTATAAAAACTATATGAAGCCTTGTGTGAATCCAAAGAGTTTCTTATTTCGTAGGCTTCACCGAATCTGGTGTGGAGCCACAAAACTTTTATAAGGCCGAATCTGAATCCGGTTTTACCTTTTCTGACTTCTTTGACTCCAGGAATGCAGCCATAGTCGGTTTCTGAGGGCAACTCAGAATCCATTCTTTCTTTTTTCCAACCTTACTGACTCCAAGATAAAGCTGTATAACTTTTGTTAAAATGTCTCATAATCCAGGATTTTTGCCTTTTCCAATCCCGGCCGGGCCGGATTCACTTATCAGTCACAACTAACAATTATAATACCCTTTAGGTTATTCCCAAGGTAAAGTAATTCGATCTTAAAGGATATTTGTAGCAAAATGTTTGAGAGTTTATTTTCAAAATTTTTATAAAAAAAAGCCACATGTTGCAAACTTAGGACTGAGCTCTCACTTGTGGAGTTGGATTGATTTCATTCTGCTCACAGACCTCAATTCGACAGATATAAGTACAGCAGAGTCGAACTAAACTTGATAGCATAGCGAATAAGCCAATGTCTACCTCTGTGTCAAAATCAAAATGAGTAGGTTCGAATTCTGGTTGAGCGGATGTATTTATCATAATATGATTCTCCTTGAGTGCAAATTATCTCCAAGGTAGAATATCTGTTACTGTGTTCGTGGCTTACTACACACGCACACACACACACACACACACACACACACACACACACATATATATATATATATATATATATATTATCATACGTATATATATATATATATATATATATATATATATATATATAATGTATACATATATATGCTTTTTGCCATTTGGAGTGGAGACTGCAAGATGGGCGAAGCCTTGTGGTTTGTCATGGAGTCTAGAGATGAGGTTGCTATGCTTCCCCAAAATTATTTTTCTTGGCCGCAGCAGACGCTGGTGCTCATTTATTGCTGGCTGGACTTATTGGCAATAGCGGTCCTAGAAACGTGGGCTGTGAACTTTAAAGTGTTTTCCTTATTAAATTTGATGCGATTCCTGTTCCTTGAGACTAAGAAGCTATCAAGCATCAAACACGGTGCGAAAGCCTTCTGTTATGTTATTTACTTGAGAAATGCTCAACAGGTACAAATGCACATTCGCTAAGTAAAGTCTGATGTTAAGATTTAATTGATTTTAGCGTATCCTCAGCATAGCAAATGTGTTTCGTAAAGCTTGTGGCAATTACACCGTCACATAAAATTGCCATTCATCAAAAACAAAGATCAGTAAAGTATGAAAAAAAGCTTTCAGCTGTGGCCATTGAATCATGCACCTCCTTTTCAACGTAAGCATATTTTTATACGATGACTTCGCAGCCGCTGGAACATTTGTCATTAAGTATACCAAATATAACTTGAAAATAAATGCCCATGGTATTCTTACGAAAAAAGGGCCAGTTAATGGATCTGCCAAGCCTCCGCGTCAACTGATTTCGATATCTCTGTCTTTTCCCTCCTTACCTGACAGAGCTCCGGTTCTATTCTATCCTTCAAAGCCGAAGCCCAGCAACTGGTCAGTCGAGCACTTCATTGTTTCCCTCGTTCAGTTATAGGAAGCTTTCGCTGTGATGTGAGTTAAGAGGACTACAGCAGAAGCAGACTGTACACAGCTCAGTGTGGTGGCAATGACTACTTTATTCTGGATGAGACTACGCACTTGTAACTAATATGAAACTGGATCAGACATGGTCTTAAACAGTAAGACGTAATGATATATATATATATATATATATATATATATATATATATATATATATATATATATAGGATTTAATATATTCATACGTACATACACACAAACACACACACTTCGCCAGCGTAGCTTAGCATATAATATATAAACAGGATCATAATTCTTTTTTTATCCATGAGAAAGATAGTTCTGAGTGACATCTGCAATTTGGTGTTTTAAAAGTAAATTTATTATTATACCTGCTTCAAGGAGGTAGTTATTTTATTGATCACCTCTTATTTTTCATGATTATTGCATTTAATTTAACATGGAATATTGTCAAGTGCCATAGTTGCAAAGTAATGAACCATTTACGATTAGAGCATACTCCTTGTCGGATATGCATCAGGATGAATGGACTGATGGTATAATATAGTATGTTTCATAAAAATGCGGAAAAACGACTTGAAAGAACCCGTTGATAAAATCACCAGAGGTCCTCCTCGTCTTCTACGGTAACTTACACACAAGAAAAGGGAATCAACTATTTAGCAGGAAATTTGGAACATCCTTGTGAGGACACCCCTGAGGCAACATCCATCAAAGCTCAATCCAAACATAATTTTCTCAGCTTGGCCCTGTCAACAGTCAACTACATTTGGGTTGGGTATTTGTCTGGAAAACTTCCTGTCTAGGATCCTAGTGATTTTTGCCTCTTAGTTGATATATATTGTCCATGGGTATTAGTTCGATAAACATCAACATTGAGACATGTTGGGTGTTCCAACGCAAGTATGGCTGGTCAAAAATGCCAAAAAAGTCTCTCATATGTGGCGGATTCTTTTATTGACTGCTTCTTTTCATCTTAATTATTTTCCTCCTTTCTCTGCACGTTATTCTGGTTTTGGAATGACAACTTACGAAATGGTCGATATTTATATTCTCTCTCTCTCTCTCTCTCTCTCTCTCTCTCTCTCTCTCTCTCTCTCTCTCTCTCTCTCTCTCTCTCTCTCCTTGGTTCTTCATCCCTTAATGCAGCAATGCTTCTTCTGCCTCTTTCCGTGAACATTTACCAATTGCTGTCACAAAATGATCACCTCCGGCATGGACGGATGACGTCATCCTTGAACAATTCTGATGAAAACCAAAAAGTGAAATCTACCGTTAACAGACAACTTTTCCTGTGCTGCCGGAAAATGACATGAAAGATTTAATGGATGTATTCCGAGACCGGATGAAGAGGCGAGAGACAAGATGCCTGGAATGAATGGCGCCCCCTGAAATGACCATGTTTTTGACCGAATTTCTATGAATTGTAGGCATCAACGCAAGCTAGAAATGGTTTTAAGGTCGTAGAGATTTATAAACATTTATCTGATTGATAAAATTCAAGTACTTATTTCTTATTTCTTCTCTTTGATTTCTCTCATACATTTTCACAAGTCGGAATCACATTCTTACCAAGTAAATTGCAATGAAATGGCCATCTAAGAGAGGCGAGTTAGATTTTAGCTTTCATATAAGCTCCCGCTTTGCGTGGCTGGCTTCATTGACAGTTTTGATAATCTAATTTATTTGCTTTATATTCTCACACAAGAAGAGGATATAAAACGGGCAAATGAGCAAAAGCATATCTACAGATAAGAGAATGTAGATTACTGGAGCTGTCATGAAAAGAATCAGTTGGAATACACAGCCTTAAGAGTATTCAATATCGAATAAAAAGAAGTATAACACACACAAGAAAAGCTAATCTGTGCTAACTTGAAGCAGTAACGGACAAATAAATAATGGTTTTCAAAAATATGCGAGGATGATGATGATGAAGAATGATTTGTTTGGGCTTTCCGGAACCGTTTCATTTAGAATTCTTCAAAGGTGCCCTTGAAAAGCATTACGTTTTGAAAAAAAAATTGTTCGTTGCAAAGGAAATGTCTCACAAATATACCAAATGACGATATAAAATTTTTCATCGAGGATGGAGTTATTTAAGCTGGATTGCAATTGAACGTTTATTCTAAATAGGGGATGACCTCCTGCTAAATGATATGACGATCTTAGATGCATGATGGCAGAAGCGGGATGGGTTTACTCACGCTCACAGAGATTCATGTTACCTAAAAATTTCTTAGCATCAAAGTTGAGAATTCGTGAGGGCTTTAGTAATAAAATGTCTAAACTTTTATAATTCTTAGTCAAGTATATTAGTGACTTGACTAAAATCTTCAAACATTAAGTGGCATTTCGACAGTTACTTATACTAGCCTAAGAAATGTTTAGTGGCGCAGAGACCGGGACGGACGTTTGGAAAAACAATTCCACTCCGCATGAAAGCTGCCAGTGAATTCGCACCCCCGCCCACCCTCCTCTTAGGGGTGGCAGAACAGCTTCCTAAACACGCAGACTTAATCCGTATTCCTTATTCTATCCATCCATCGCAGACTAATTACCAACTGGCGCAGATGTCTATGTTAGCAGGTTGTAAGACGAAGTAGACCGCATCTGGTTTGCTGCTAAGTGACTGCGGTTGACCTGCCTTCAGGTTATGTAGAGTAATTACACTCTGTGATGGATATTATATGCTAACAAAATATTAAGGTGTCGCCTCTTAACCTAAAACCAATAGTCAGAAGTAGATCGTGTAGATACTTGGCTTTTCTCAGAAAAAATAAAATAGACAGTCCAGTTGCAATGCACATCCGTTTTGTTTACATTACTCTCATCTGAGAAGTCGTGAATACATAACCTATTATGAACTATAATACATCCTTATTCATGCAGTCTTAGATATGCGTATAGAGGATATTGTCATATTTTTGTTGATTCAGTTAATTTATATATATGTAAATATATTCATTATATTCATGATTGTGAGTAAGAGCGTTGGACAATATATTATCTTCTTATACACAAACGTGCATTGTCTCTCTCTCTCTCTCTCTCTCTCTCGCTATATATATATATATATATGTATATATATATATATATATATATATATATATATATATATATATATATATATGTGTGTGTGTGTGTGTGTGTGTGTGTGTAATAATAGTGTGTGTGTTTGTATGTATTTGATGAAATATGTTGAATTTATGACACAGAAATGTGAATCGAATAAATAACACTGAAGCTTTGTTCAGTAGCTGTAGCTGGAATTAGGCTACAAGAAGCTTTTCGTCTCTATTAACGAGTTTTATTTCTAGTCATTTAAACAGAACTATTGTGGACATTTAATTTCTCTTTCCTTTCTTCTTCGGAAAGATTCCTTCTTGTGAAAACAGTCAAACGGACGGACTCCTTTACCCCCTTGCAGGTATGAACTGAATCTTAGTCTTTCTCTTTTCCTCTCGTGTGGAAAGTTGCTATGACTTTCTTCTAATTCCAGCATGAACCTCATACATGTTTCGTTCTTGTGCCTCTTATTACCTGAATGATATTAATGCAATGCATTGAAAACTAGAGATTTAAAAGGAGAGATCTTGATCAAGTTCATGACAAATAAGGAACATCTTGAGTGTTACTAAAAGATCTTACAATCATGGGAATGTGAAGATGTAGTTGGTGTATAGGAAGCAACTGTTGCAACATATGTCTGATTTATTGAATCGAATGCTTCGATAGGAGTTCTAAGTGCATGCAATTCTACGTATTCAGTCTGGCTGATTCCTCGTCACGGAAAAGCCACTTATCAAGGCTTTTCTTCTTTCGTAGACGTCGACATTCGTGCAAGTTCAATATAATAAAATAAACCGGACAAGAAAGTGTTCGATTGTTTCACATATTCCTCGTATTCGAAGGCGCTCTGTAGAAACAGTGTGGTTATAAGAGCTTTCTTGATCCTGGTGACAATAAAACGATCTCGAATAAAAACCAAGTAAACGGTTTACGAATAAACAGCTTTAGGATAAAACGGAAGTAGCTTAGAAATAAGAAAAATACCAGTTTTATCTGGATAGGGAAACCATCAGAACATGGGGAACTACGCCATAATTAGAGCGATCCTAAATTTTGTCGCAGTTTATCGTTAAACAGATAACCATTATTTTGTGAAAAGATAGAATAGTAACTTTGTGAAAATGATTTCAGAAGAGTTGATTTGAATTTATGGTCCTGACTTGCTTAGAAAATATTAGGTTGTCGTGAAATTTGTACATTCCTCAATATTTAGTCCAGTGAGTCATATTTATAATGTAGATTAACTCAGAACATAATGGCTGTGTGTAGGATTGCTGTTGGGATGCAAGCCAGAGAAGGCTCTTTGTGAATGGGATCCTATAGACGAGCGATTGTTGTCCGCTCGGTTCAAATCATGGTAACATCAGTCTGCTTGTGCATTATGCACCCACAAATGATGCACCTGATGGAAGGAAACACATTTTCTGGAAAGCTACAGGAAGGAATAGGAAGAGTTGCTAGAGACGATGTTTTGATTGGTATTGGAGACGTCAGTGCTATTGATAATGTGCTGCTCGAATGAAGGATTTGAACTTTATGGGTAACATGGGTGTCAGCGGTAGGATGAGTGATAATAGAGTAAGGTTTGGGAGTTTCTGTCTAGCAAATGACTAGTCTTTAGGGGCATACTTTTTCAACGCCACAATATACACAAGACGACATGGGTATCACCGTGGGGAAAATATTAGAATCAGATTGATCAGATTGCTGTTAGTAAAAGGCGTAGAAGCTCTTTGCTAGATCTTCGTGATAATTAGGGAGCAGATATTGGTAGTGGACATCACCTCGTCGTTGCAAAAATAAGACCTAAACTAAAAAGTGAGAAGAAAGGACAACCTGTTGTTGATAGGTACGATACTGTCATGCTTTAGAGGGGAAGGAGAGGAAAAGGAAGAATTGAGATAGAATGCAGAATCTGCTTTTTGGTGTTGGCAGCACTGGACGAGGAAGGGAGGAGCGCAGATGAGATGTCGGGGGTGTGAAGAAAACTACGCATAAGGCTGCTGGTTGCACTACAATCAGGAGGCTCAGATTGAGAGAAAAGGTGTGGATGTCTGAGGAAACATATGATGTGATCAAAAAGAGAGATGAGGACAATTAAGGAGTGAGATGTATTTTGTTAATGATGAGGATTTTGAATTAGCAAGAAACAAGTATTTGATTTTGGATTCAGAAGTTAAAAGGTTAAGAGAGATAAAAGATCTGTTAATGAAAACGTTGCCGTACTGAAAAATTACCGAATAGAAATAATGGTCAGAGCCAAAGGATAACGTATAAAGCAACTGGAGAGCTGAGTGGCAGTGCTGGTAAGCGTAAGGATATACCAGTCAGGGATATGGAGGGTAATTTATTGACCGAAAATGCTGAAATCAGAAATATTTGGGAAAACCCCTTTCAGACAGTTCTTAATACACCAGTCTCCCGGAAGAAGATATTCCGTCCACCCAGGAAGATTTAAATAATGATGAAGGTGGAATCAGACTAGATGAAGTAGTTAAGCTAATAAAACAGTTCAAGAATTATAAGGCACCATAAGAGGATAGTTTATCACCGGAAATGTTTCAGTGGAGGAGATAGAATAGTATTTGTCTTGAAGATATTATTTAATGAGATGTGGGTGATGGGGACAATCCCATGCCATCAGGTTGGAAAAATGGTGTGATCATTAATATTCCAAAGGAAGGAGATCTGAGTTGGTGTGGTAACTGAAGAGGGATTCACTTTGTCACCTGTAGCCTCGAAATTTTTCAGTGGAGTATTGTTGAATAGGTTGGAGCCAGTTGTTGATGGTACTCCGAGGGGTGAACAGGACA
>NC_087213.1:38685636-38700636 GCF_015104395.2 Macrobrachium nipponense
TCCTATGGCTGACGCCAAGTGTCTCTGCGGCCTCTATTTTAACCAAGTGAAATGGCGACTCATTGTTTTTGCTATTTTCGTCGGCTGTCCATTCCCATTTAGAGGCTGGCATGTGTGTGCGCGTATATGTACGTGGAGAAAATTATTCCTCACTTATGCTATTAGGTTTTCCCTTCCACTGCCAAGGACATCGTTAGCTTTTGATTTGGTGTAATATGGCTCACGTTCTTCTCTTTCATTGTCTTCAGGAAAAGTGTGCTCTGTGTCTCTGTCTCTTGGTCGTTATATTGGACAAAGCCAAAGACCTTTTGAAAAATTATAATTACTGTGTCCCGTAGTAAATCAATACAACCTTGGCACATTTTCTTAATTATCCATTTTTCTCAGCCAAAATCTTTTTATTGCAATTTTTTTGGTTTTATTTTTGTCATGCAAAATATGATTCCATTTCATAATGCCATAGCCCTCCGTGCGAAAAGGTGTCTCCAAATACTTTAGCTGAGGTTCATACACTCTCCTGTGCTGTTGGTTTGTGTGGCTAAACAAGTTTCCCAGCTTCAGCGATGCTGTATTTGTGTTATATTTTCGGGCAGAATTAGAAAATGGTTCATTGTGCAAAAAGCTACTACAATCTAACCGTTGAAGTTTCATTTTTCATATGCATCAGGCGAAGGGCGTCAGTATTTTTGCTTTATATATCGTTCATTTGGACTTTTCAGCTTTGCCTCTCATTTTTGACAGCGACCTGCGTAGTGGCCGAGTATGCTATGTTCGCTTGTAAAGTGTAGACGAAAACTGTACTACAATCTCATTTCCTGATTGCAATTGTGAGCCGATGCTCATTTTAACGAAGGAATTACTTTGGTCTTCAGCTTGACAAAAATCTTGAATCTAGGCCTCACTGCATTTCTGTTATTTATAACTATGCCAAAAACAAGTAACTGGCCATTCATTATATCTATTGACGCCGCTTCCCTTGTGCCCATGGATGGGTTTCAGTGTTGGAGGTTTTGGTCCGCCTCATGCTAGTCGTTTTTTTCCTTTGTTAAGGTCAGGTGGGTCCTTCCAGCATTTGGTCCCCCTCCTCTTGACGCTTTTGAATTTTGGAATCTTCATAGTTAATTCATAATGCAACATTCACTTATTATGATTCACCTTTGAGACGTTTTGCTTTCTGTAGTATTTTTATCATTTGAGGCAATAAAGGGATACATGTACTGTTTACTTTTCTTCAATAAACGAGTAACTTATGTAGTTATCAAATTCTTCGTTGATTCTTACCTTCTCGTTACCATACGTACATTCGACTGAATTTTGTTATGCGGCGGAAGCAGTTACGGTCAGATTAGCATTTCAGCATATTTGTTCCCTATAACAAGAAGTTGCCCAGAAGTTCTGTTACAAAGTATTCTATTTGTCAGGTTATTTGAAATTTTGCAATGTTTGTAAAATTACCCAGTGCTCGAATGTGGTGCCATGTCATCGTGTAATAATAGGATTCCGTAAGCTGTCTGTAATGCATGATTACTTAAGAGTTTCAGTAGCTACCTCTCTCTCTCTCTCTCTCTCTCTCTCTCTCTCTCTCTCTCTATTGTTTTTATGAATGTTTGTGCGTGTGTCAGTGACAGGAATGTTTAGTGCAATTAAAATTAAAAATTCATTGACTATATTTATTTGAGTTATTTAGCTATGTAAAAATAATTTTCTAGTGGAACATAGTAATATAACTTTGAGCACGGCAGTAATGAATAAACGTATTTAGTGACCGTAGGCAACCATACTTTCAGCAAGTAAAAATGACAGCCAATATTCCACTAACATGGCGGGAACTTGACAACTGTAGTGACATCTGGCATTCAATGAGCCGTAAAATAAAGTGTTCACTGCTGCTTTTGTATTTGAAGAAAAAAATTACTTCTCATTTAAGATTCCGAGCCGAACTCTAATAGACGAACACCGTAATGTCCTTCCTTCAACCCTCTGTATTCTTACCACTTAAAACTGAATCTTCCAACGCCAATTGAGATACAGTACAATGAACAATTCTGACCGGGAGGCTGCTGCTTGGCAACTTCTCACTTGCTTTCCATGGTCCCTCGTTAGCATTTCACATACAATTTTGTTATGAGTGTACAAGGGTTTTATAAATGGTGAATAGATATCCTCTCTTCAGTAGCATCACTTGACAATGAATACTCCCCATTGCTGGAATTTCGCCTGGTTGGAGGTTACTTCGACGTGGATCACTCGGGGCCGATACCTTGTGTTTTCACTTACTCGGGGAGTAAGCCTACAAACTACTTTGTTGTTGTTATTGTTGTTGTTGTTCTTGTTAGAGGCCAGTTTGGAAAGGTCTACGGAAGAACCTGAATAGGTCTGAAAAAGGTGTTTCGTGTTGACTTAAGATGCAGGACTTTTAGGATAGAACATCAATGATTTACTTGTTAGAATGAAAATTTAAAGAATAAATAATGTGCATGATAATCAGTACAGAAAAATTATTTCTAATGAAATATATCCGTTGGTGAAACAAGGCTCTATTTGACCATAGATTTTAGCACGTTATAATTTATGCTAAAACTTAGGAACATCATGTTTACAACTTACGCATGAGGAGAAAATATTCCACGCGTCCCAAGTAAGCTGGAGGTCTGATCACGCCTTGTTTCTTCTCCTACCGGTGCTTCTTCAAAGCATATTTTGTATGGTGATTTTAACATATTTTGTATGGTGATTTTGACATATTCAAATGGGTCATAGATAAGTGAACAAGCGAAGAAACAAGGAATTTAAAAATAGTAGCTTGTTAAAGAAGATTTTGCAACAAGTAATGAGCAGCGACATTGGAAAGTGTTGCTATACAGCCAGAAAAGACACTAATCCACGAAGGGGGAAAAGTTATTTAAACGTGTACTGAAAACAAATAGTGCATTATTTTTTATTCTTGTATACAATTGCCTCATAATTCTAGGGTTTTTATTGAAGGATAAATCAGTAAATGAAGCAAGATTATCTCCATGAGGTATTTGAGCTGCAGGATGAAATAAGGCCAGTTGCCCTATAATGCGGAAGCAGAAGAGAAGAGTAAATGAAGCATAACATAACAAAATTACAATAAGGATTTTCATTCTTTACACCAATTAAGGCAAACGTAAATTTCAACAAGGGTTTCTCTCTCTCTCTCTCTCTCTCTCTCTCTCTCTAAATGTGTAAAGTTATTCCCAAGGTATATAGAAGTATACGATTTTGGTGGCTTAATATTTTTGAACATTGAAAAGTCACTCGTGTGAAAGTAACAACAAAATAATTTATACATACACAAACACACACAGACACAGACACAGACACAGACACACACGCACACACACACATATATATATGTATATATATATATATATATATATATGTGTGTGTGTGTGTGTGTGTGTGTGCGCGCGCGCGCACGTATATATACATTTCATCATTTATTTAACAAATTTGTATATATATATACATATATCGAGCTACAATGTCCTTTAATATCTAATTCGCTTCTACCTCGGAATTAATAATATTTTTTCATATGTGCTTAACCGAAAGGAATTTTTTTCTCAATAATAGATTTTACCTGTACTTGGGCGCGAACGGCAGGTACAATTATAAATCCAGGAACGTCAGTGGAAAGCTATAACCACTCAACCACCGCGAGAGGCTTAAAGGTATATGTCGTCTCTCACCTCAAATACTTTCTCGCGCTGAAGTATTCGTTGGTTTGGAGACAACATCAAACCCGCCTCGACTCCGGTAGTTAAGTAGCGCTTTTGACAACCACGTAGCATTTTACATAAGTCATATCACATTACCGTGATTCATAATACAATTATCTCGAGCTACAATGTCCTTTAATATCTAATTCGCTCTACCTCGGAATTAATATATTTTTCATATATGCTTAACCGAAGGGGAATTTTTTCTCGATAATAGATTTAACCTGTACTTGGGCGCGAACGCAGGTACATTATAAATCCAGGAACGTCAGTGGAAGCTATAAACCACTCAACCACCGCGCAGAGGCTTAAAGGTATATGTCGTCTCTCACCTCAAATACTTTCTCGCGCTGAAGTATTCGTTGGTTTGGAGACAACATCAACCCGCCTCGACTCCGGTAGTTAAGTAGCGCTTTTGACAACCCGTAGCATTTTACATAAGTCATATCACATTACCGTGATTCGTATACATACATCGAGCTACAATGTCCCTTTAATATCTAATTCGCTCTACCTCGGAATTATATATTTTCATATGCTAACCGAAGGGGAATTTTTTCTCGATAATAGATTTACCTGTACTTGGACGCGAACGCAGGTACATTTAAATAAATCCAGGAACGTCAGTGGAAGCTATAACCACTCAACCACCGCGAGAGGCTTAAAGGTATATGTCGTCTCTCACCTCAAATACTTTCTCGCGCTGAAAGTATTCGTTGGGTTTGGAGACAACATCAACCCGCCTCGACTCCGGTAGTTTAAGTTAGCGCTTTTGACAACACGTAGCATTTTACATAATTCATATCCACCATTTTACCGTGGATTCCCAATATACCAATTATTAGTTCGAGCCTACAATGTCCCCCTTTAATATCTTAAATTAATTCGCGTTCTAAACCCTCGGAAAATTAATATAATTTTTTCATATATTGCCGTTTTAACCGAAGGGGAAAATTTTTTTTGTCCCCCTCAGTAATAGATTTTACCGCTGTAACTTACTGGGGCGGCGAACGCAGGGTAACCAATTTTATAAATCCATGGAAACGTCAGTGGGGGAAGCTATTTAACCACTCGTAACCCACCCGCGAGAGGCCCCTTTAAAGGTTAATATTTGTTTTCCGTTTCCCCCCTCCTCCACCTTCAAATACTTTTCCCTTCCGCGCTTGAAAGTATTCGTTGTTTGGTTTTTTGGGGAGACCAACATCAACCCGCCTCCCCGAACCTCCCGGGTTTTAAAGTTTTTCAAAGGTTCCGCTTTTTGACCAAACACGTAGCAATTTTTACATAAGTCCCCATATCAAACCATTTACCGTGAATTCATTGCAATACATAATTCGAGGCTACAAATGTACCCCCTTTAATAATTCCTTAATTCGCTCTACCTTCAAAAAGGAACGGGAAATTAATTATATTTTTTTCCCATATATGGACTTAACCGAAGGGAAATTTTTTTTGTTGTTTTTTTCTCGATAATAGATTTAACCCTTGTAACTTTTGGGGCGCGAACGCCCAAGGGTTTACAAATTTATAAACCTCCAGGAAACGTCCCCCCAGGTTGGAAAGCCTATAACCCAACCTCAACCCCACCGCGGAGGAGAGCTTAAAAGGTATCATGTCGTCCCTCCTCCACCATCAAAATACTTTCTTCTTCCCTCGCCGCTGAAGTATTGTTCCCGTTTGGTTTGGAGACAAACATATCCAACCCCGCCCCTGCGACTACCACGGTAGTTTTAAAGTAGCGTTTTGACAACAACCGTAGCATTTACATAAGGTCATTCCCCTGGGTTAATAATATATGAAAAATATATTAATTTCCGAGGGTAGAGGCGAATTTAGCATATTTAAACGGAACTTTGTATCTCGATATTAATGTTATATGAAATCACGGTAATTGTTATATGGACTTTATGTAAAATTGCTACGTGTTGTCAAAAAGCGCTAGCTTAACTACCTGGCGTCTAGGCGGGTTGAAATTTTTGTTGTCTCCAAACCAACCGAATACTTCAGCGCCGAGAAAAGTATTTGAGGTGAGGAGACGACATTATCCCTTTAAGCCTCTCTGCGGTGGTTTGAGTGGTTATAGCTTTCCACTGACGGTTCCTGGATTTTATAATGTGTACCTGCGTTTCGCGCCCGCAAGTACAGGTAAATCTATTATCGAGAAAAAACATTCCCCTTCGGCTTTAATCCATATAATTGAAAACAATATATTAATTTCCGGAGGTAGAGCGAATTAGATATTAAAATGACATTGTAGCTCGATATATGTATTATTGAATCACGGTAATGTGATATGACTTATGTAGAAATGCTACTTTGTGTTGTTGTCCAAAAGCGCTACTTAACCTACCGGTGAGTCGAGGCGGGTTGATGTTGTCTTCCAAACCAACGAATACTTCAGCGCGAGAAAGTAGTTTGAGGTGAAGAGACGACATATACCCTTTAAGCCTCTCGGCGGGTGGTTGAGTGGTTCTAGCTTCCACTGACGTTTCCTGGATTTATAATGTACCTGCGTTCGCGCCCAAGTACAGGTAAATCTATTATCGAGAAAAAATTCCCCCCTTCGGTTAAGCAATATGATGAAAATATAATTAATTCTGATGGTAGAGCGAATTAGATATTGAAAATGGACATTGTAAGCTCGATATATGTATATGAATCCACGGTAATTTGTGAATATGACTTGATTGTAAAATGCTACGTGTTTTTGTCAAAAGGCGCTACTTCAACTACCGGGAGTCCGAGGCGGGGTTTGATGTTTGTCTCCAACCAACGAATAACCGTTCAGCGCGAGAAAGGTATTTTGAGTTGAGAGACGACATCTACCTTTAAGCCTCTCGGCGGTGGTTGAGTGGTTATCGCTTCCACTGAGACGTTACTGGATTTTATAATGTACCTGCGTTTCGCGCCCAAGTACAGGTAAAACATCTATTATCGAGAAAAAAATTCCCCTTCGGTTTAAGCATATTAAAATGAAAATTTAATTTATTAATTCCGAGGGTAGAGCGAATTAGATATTCGAAAGGATCATTGTAGCTCGATATATGTATTATGAAATCGACGGAAATGGTGATATGACTTATGTAAAATGCTACGTGTTGTCAAAAGCGCTACTTAACTACCGGAGTCGAGGCGGGTTGATGTTTGTCTCCAAACCGAACCTAATACTTCAGGCTGCTAGAAAGTATTTTGAGGTGAAGAGACGACATATACCTTTTAAGCCTCTCGCGGTGGGGTTGAGGTTGGATTATAGCTTCCCACTGACGTTCCTGGATTTATAACTGTAACCTGCGTTCGCTCCCAAGTACAGGTAAAATCTATTATCGAGAAAAAATTCCCCCTTCGGTTAACGCATATATGAAAACAATATATTAATTCCGAGGTAGGAGCGAATTAAAAAAGAGGAAGATATTAAAGGACCATTGTAGCTCGATATATGTTATAATGAATCACGGTAATGTGGATCTGACTTATGTAAAAATGCTACGTGTTGTCAAAAGCGCTACTTAAACTACCGGAAGTCGAGGGGGGGCGGGGAGGGTTGATGTTGTCTCCAAACCAAGCGAAATACTTTCAGCGCGAGAAAGTAATTTGAGGTGGAAGACGGACCATATACCTTTTAAGCCTCTCGCGGTGGTTGAGTGGTTGAGTAGCTTCCACTGACGTTTTCCTGGATTTTATAATGTACCTGCGTTCGCGCCCAAGTACAGGTAAACTCTTATTATCGAGAAAAAATTCCCCTTCGGTTTAAGCATATATGAAAATATCTTAATTCGAGGTAAGAGCGAAGTTAGATTCTATTAAAGGACATTGTAGCTCGATATTATGTATAATGAATCACGGTAATGGTGATATGACGTTATGTAAAATGCTACGTTGTTTTGTCAAAGCGCCTACTTAACTACCGGTAGTCCGAGGGGCGGGTTGAATGTTGTCTTCCAAACCAACAACGGAATACTTCAGCCGCGAGAAGGGTATTTGAGGTGAGAGACGACATATGACCTTTAAGCCTCTCGCGGTGGTTTTGAGTGGTTTATATGCTTTCCACTTACGTTCCTGGATTTATCAATGTAACCTGCTTCGCTTCGCCGCCCAAGGTACAGGTAACAGCTATTATCAGGAAAACAAGTTCCCCTTCGGTTAAGCATAATATTAAAATAATAGTTAATTCTGAGGTAGAGCGAATTAGATATTAAAGGACATTGTAGCTCGATATGTATATGAACTCACGGTAATGTGATATGACTTATGTAAAATGCTACGTGTTGTCAAAAGCCTACTTAACTACCGGAGTCGAGGCGGGTTGATGTTGTCTCCAAACCAAAAAACGAATACTTCAGCGGCGAGAAGTATTTGAGGTGAGAGACGACATATACCTTTAAGCATCTCGCGGTTGGGTTGTGGTTCAGCTTCCACTGACGTTCCTGGATTTATAATGTACCTGCGGTTCGCGCCCAGTACAGGTAAATCTATTATCGAGAAAAATTCCCCTTTCGGTTAAGCATATTGAAAATATATTAATTCCGAGGTAGAGCCGAATTAGATATTAAAGGACATTGTAGCTCGATATATGTATATGAAATCACACGTAATGTGATATGACTTATGTAAAATGCTACGTGTTGTCAAAAGCGCTACTTAACTACCGGAGTCGAGGCGGGGTTGATGTTGTCTCCAACAATGAATACTTCAGCGCGAAGAAAGTATTTGAGGTGAGAGACGACATATACCTTTAAGCCTCTCCGCGTGGTTGAGTGGTTATAGCTTCCACTGACGTTCCTGGATTTATAATGTACCTGCGTTCGCTGCCCAATTACAGGTAAATCTATTATCGAGAAAAAATTATTCCCCTTCGGTTAAGCATATATGAAAATATATTAATTCCGAGGTAGAGCGAATTGGGGAGATTATTAAAGGACATTGTAGCTCGATATATGTATATGAATCACGGTAATGTGATATGACTTATGTAAAATGCTACGTGTGTCAAAAGCGCTACTTACTACCGGAGTCGAGGCAGGGTTGATGTTGTCTCCAAACCAACGAATACTTCAGCGCGAGAAAAGTATTTGAGGTGAGAGACACATACCTTTAAGCCTCGCGGTGGTTTGAGTGTTTTTATAGCTTCCACTGACGTTCCTGGATTTATAATGTACCTGCGTTCGCCGGCCCAAGTACAGGTAAATCTATTATCGAGAAAAAATTCCCCTTCGGTTAAGCATATATGAAAATATATTAATTCCGAGGTAGAGCGAATTAGATATTAAAGGACATTGTAGCTCGATATATGTATATGAATCCGGTAATGTGATATGACTTATATATATACATATATATATATATATATATATATATATATATATATATATATATATATATATATATATATATATATATATATATATATATATATATATATATATATATATATATATATATATATATATATATATAATATATATGTGTGTGTGTTTTTGATTGGTGGTGTGGTGTTGTGTGTATGTATGTGCACGCACGTATATATACATGTTATAATTTATTCAACAAATTTGTATATATACATATTGTAATGGTCTACTCGTTCCCTCCTTGAAATTGTATTCTAACACATGTAAAAATGGCCTTGCTTGGAGGGACGAGAGTTAAAACAAACAAAAATCTACGGCAGAAGGCCAGTATTACTGGAAAAGGAGGAATTTACAAAAACTCTGGACTTTAGTTTTAAATTAACTATATTTACATTAAGTTACGGGTAGGTCCAGGAATTAATGAGGTGGTCGATTGTAGGTCCACCAGAAACACGTGGCTAGGAAACGAACCAGACATGGAGATCAGAATTTGCACAGAGCAGGTTAGTTCAATGCAAGCCTTACTCCAAAGTGTTCCCAATTTCTCCCACAATCAGGCACGGTATTTGTCTGCAAAGAGATTACATTCTAGCATCAGTACTAAGGCGAGGGACATGGGAAACGTTGCACACTACTTGATCCTAGCATTGAATATTACAACTCACTCAAGGGGCATGAAACGATTGGGAGCTTATACAGGAAGTGATATTACATTGCTTGAATGAACTAGGGAGACATTTACTAGCATCACAAGGGAATTAATCCCACCATTGAACCAAAATTGGGGATTGAAGTTGAACAAAGAAGGGGGGAAAGTCACCTTGGAAGGGTGAAACGAAATATAGACAAGGGGCAAAAATAATTCCCTGACTGGACTAAATTCAACCTCACAGTACCTGGAAACCCTTGATTTGGTGGTCTTCTCACCTGATTGATCCTTTGCACCGTTGACAGTATAAGAATACTTGTGGGATCCCCCAGAATAAGCAGGGGAGCAAAAGGGGGGATGGGGGGAACGTGGAGTCTTGCAGGGGAGAGGCAACTGGCCTCTAAGAAAGTTCAGGGACTACTGAACTCCTAGAAACGTCTGCGCTTTTCTGAGACAGAGCGGCTGGAGCCCTGTCCTTATAAAAACTCGGCTGAGAGAGACTCCTCCTTCCTCAGGCCACCTTCTGAGATCAAATCCAGAGCAGCCAATGGAAGCAAAGAGGGGTTTAGAGAGAAGGGAGGCTTCCAGTTCACAGGGGCAACTTGTATATAGGCAAGAATGAATGAATCTGGTTATAAAGAGGTCTTACTTTTCCTTGGTTCTGGCTTAAAATCCTGAACACCTCCCCATTCTAGAGGACATTTCAACTCTAGACGGGTTGGGATGGACGAGACAAGCCAGAAACAAGGACAAATGACAAATATGAATTACTGACCCTTCCATACTCCCTTAAATGGACTTATAATATAAACGGGATTAAAGCTCTGCCGATGATAATATTCATGAAGGTTTATTCAACAGGCAGAGAATTTAAAATAATTTAATTCTTGTAAATTACTGAATCAAGAATATTAGAGAATAAAGTGTGACATGACTAAAAAGACTAATAACTTGCTATATCCCAATAAAGAAAAATCAAATTTTATTACTCTTAAAATATATCGTCCCAATGGGAATGACTGTTAAAATGAACAGCCAACAATGACTAGATAAAACTTAACCCACAGGGTTAAAGTATACTTAATTCTATCACATATAATACTGTCAACTTAATTGTTTAAGGCAACACATACTATTATTTTGCCCTGATGGGGTGATGTGGTGCGTTTGTAGGTGTGTTAATAGCCCTACGATTTTGTTAAGTGACTTTCGCTCATACCATGAATACGCCTAACAGTATTAATTTCATCATAGGGAACATTAGTGCAAATTAACAGGGATAGAATAAATGAAGTAATTATCTGTTGAGAGGAAATAAAATTACACAAAATGTAAGTCTCACCAGAAACATTGGCAATTTCACAAAATATAGAGACTAGGAAGGAACACTTAATCACCAGTTAAATCAAAACAATGTATAAACGAGCCAGGCTTTGAGAATATCTCTAAAATTATAGCAATTATTGCTGGCTAAAATTTTCGAATGGAATGCTAAGTGCCTAGAATACTAATTTATAAGGCCAGAATAGCTGGCAGATGTGGCTCTGCCTAAGCAGAGCATACAATGGAAATAAATGCCTAAAGGCAATGGTGAAGAGGAAAGGAAACTATGGAGAAGAAGATATAGACAGTACAAAATAGAAAGTTACAAAGTAGCAGAATCTGGCAATCCTCTGGATGGAGAGGGTCAGAATTCTCTATAAGATGGTGGTACTGTGCCAGGCACTAGTGCGGAGAGAATGTTTGACTCTCGTAATGTTTCTGAAAACCTCAGTGCCCTTTTCCCATCTTCCTTCAACTTCTCCGAGGTCGGTTTGACAATACTATGGGAGCATCGGCACTTGGCATCGGCAGAGTCAATACTCTGGGACTGGTTAGCTGCTGACAGAAAGGGGGTGGAGGAGGTAACGGTATTCAGGATGGGCTTACAAGTCGGGATGACTGACTTCGAGTCGGTTCACGAGGCCGCACCATTGGTGGAGTGTCCGCTATGGTCATGGGTATCCCAAAGTGTTCCTATTGGAATTGTCTCTCCCTCGATTGCTGATGTGGGCAGCGAGTCCAAGCCAGCGGAGGGAAAGCGACTGGGACTTTGAGCTCCAGAAGGGAGGCTCGAGTCTTTCCTTGGCACTGACACTGAGGCCATTCCTGGCTTAGTGAGAGGATTCGAACTTGGCTCAACGTCCATGAGGGACGGAGCCTGGCACTGCCTGGCACCTTCAAGTGGCACTGACTGTGCAGAGGTAGTTCTTGGAGGCCCGTGGAATGGGTCTGGAACTATGTAAGGGCGGGAGCCCTGAGACAGTACAAAGGTAGGAGGAGACCTAAAATCTTGTCATAGCAGGATGTCATAATCTACTGGAATATAGGTTGCTACTGCCATGGTACACATCTTAGAGCGATGAGGTCATGTGACTCTCAACTGGACAGTACGCTAGAACATCTTGACATGGTTGAGGCTCTCTATTGTGATGAATTGGTGCCTATCAACCTGAGTTCCATAAGGAACTTTATCCTCTTGAATGACGTCGAAAGCTTGGACCTGGTGGGCAACCTCTGGGAGGTGCGACAAATATGGGGCCCTGAGCAGGAGGGCCTAGAGCTGAAGGATTCATCACTGCCATAGCAGTGGCAGAAGCAGGAGCTTTCTTGGGGCATTCCGCCCCAGGCAGCAGTGTGCCCATGCACTTTGCATGAGTCACAGAAACTTGCTAAAATGAGGCCTTGAC
Source organism: Macrobrachium nipponense (assembly GCF_015104395.2). Classification (NCBI taxonomy): domain Eukaryota; kingdom Metazoa; phylum Arthropoda; class Malacostraca; order Decapoda; family Palaemonidae; genus Macrobrachium; species Macrobrachium nipponense. Next base: position 38,698,109 of record NC_087213.1, read on the forward strand.
CTGTTGTTTCTGTTCCAGTGGCCGTTATTCTTATTATTATGAGGATGGGGAGTTCCATTCTGAGGAGTAGCAGCAGCTGGCTGAGGAGGATCCACCTTTGAGAGGCACTGCTCCGTGGTGTGCCCTTGTTTATTGTAATGCCACAGACAGGTTTCTGTGGATGATTATTGGGGCGCTGGGTAGGCTGAGAGGTAGCAGCAGGAGTGTAAGAAGAACGTAGCATTCGATTCATTGAATGACTATAGGTACATTCTGAGGTCATGGGCCGGCTGTGATTCATACCCAAAGACTGATACAGAGCCAGGTTTTCGTAAATATCCGAAGAATGATACATAACTAGTTTGTGATTCACAACGACGGTGTGATGTGGCCATACTGGGATACATATTCAATGCTTGAATTGTAAGTAGAAATTCATAGTCATAGTCATATTTGAATTTTTTTTTTTTTTTTTAATGCTGGAGTTCGATTAGCCTAGATTCCGTTGATTAGATGCATATGAGATTGTATTGGCGAAAAAGGATATATGTAAGAAAAGTTATAGATCCCCACACCTGCTTTAATGTGTTACGAAATAGCGATTTTCTAAAAAAAAAAAGTTTTACTAAATCTAAATGAGTAATTGGGCAACGAGCAGAGTCAAGAGAGCCAAATGCAACAGGAAGAGTGTCTGTCTGGTGGCTTTTTCTCTTCGACAGAATTCAGAATATTTCATTCTGTGGACAACCTTGTGGAAATAAATTGCAAAAGCCTTAATTTTCCAGTTAAAGTACTCTCTCTCTCTCTCTCTCTCTCTCTCTCTCTCTCTCTTAATCTTTTTAAAAGTGTTTTATTTCATATTAACACCTTATCATTCCCAATTTCTTAAGACCTCTTTACGATGATTCCTATATTGCCGTTGTGCAATTTTCGCTTTCGTTTAAAAAACATTATCAGATAGACAGAGATTGTTGAGCAGAATCATATTGCTTTGGCCAAATCAAATTAACCGTTAAAATGTATCTCATTATCTATTTATTCCCCATGTACATAAGACTATATATACAAAGATGCATACATATAAATATATGTAATATATATACAGTATATAGTACATATATAAATATATATATATAAAAAGCAGTTTCTATCTGTTTGTCTGTCTACTTGTTTGTATGTTTGTTTGCTATGCACTCCCAGACTACGAAAGCTAGGGCTACCAAATTTTACCATAGACTCCCTTTGCCCCATGGAAGGTTTAATTAAGTCAAAATTCGAAAATCGAGGCTTTCTAAGGGGATCATAACCCCTCTTTTTCATACCCGCTCATTTTTTACATCTTTTGCATTTGATGGCTACGGCTACCAAATTTTTACCATAGACTCTCCTACCCCAAAGGAAGGTGTTAGTCAAAATCTGAAATTCGAGGGCCGTTTCTAAGGGGATCATAACCTCTCTTTGTCATACCCCTCATTTTTACAACCTTCGGAGTTGACATCTAGGTATGTAGAAGTCTTTCTATAGGTACAAACAGGCTCCCCAGAAGTAGTAAGGGGGACGCCCTCCCCATTAGAGTGGGGACCCGAGGGCTTCCGACAATATTTGGTGACAGGAGGCCTACCCCCTTTCAACTTACCGACCAGGGGAGAAGGGGTCATAGCCTACCTACCCAGACCATGGTAGCAGGAGGGGCATAGCCCGTCCTTCGGGGATTAGGACCCAAAGGGTCAAAGACGGGCCTACTGCAGTCAAATTTGGTAGCATGAGTTAACATAAGTGACTGCAAACGCAGTTAACATCCATATCAGAGTTTAACAATAGACTGAGTTTTATCAAGGGCCATTTAAGGGGGCCTTAAATGTGCGTTCGATAACACGTCCGAACGACTGCAAAGATATATATATATATATATAGATATATATATCATATATATATATATAATATATTATATTCCACATGTCTTCTTACCTTTTGGATGCTTATCACTACAAAGATTTAGATCCAAATGCAAGAATATGAAGAAATTCTGAAGTCTGTAGCAGGACTCGGACCTTCATCCAGAGTAACAAAATGAGGACACGTTACCGACCTCACCACGAGAAGGATTCTGTTGCCGTTTATACATAATTATATAAATGTATCCAAAAGATTTACACTCACACACAGCACACCATTATAATATATATTAAATATATATATATATATTATATATATAATTAACATAACTACATAAAATATATATATATATATATATAATATATATATATATATACATAAATACAACATACAATATATAACATACGGAATGGTATAAGTATATATATATTACATACATACACGTATATATACGTATATATATATACATATATATGTAGTCTGTATGTATTCAGTCTTTAAACTTTTAAATATGATATCAACTGCACTCACAGTATTCTTACAAGATGGCAGTACTGTATTAGCAATAGTGTTATGCGGTGGGATTAATTACGGACAGTTATTCTGACACCAGCCAGCAAAGAGAAACCTTAGACATTGCTATAATTATGGTC
>NC_087213.1:38705636-38748136 GCF_015104395.2 Macrobrachium nipponense
ATATATATACATATATCTATATATATATATATATATATATATATATATATATATATATATATATATATATCAGGATCTTTTCCACCCCATCTATCAAGATTATCAAGAATATTCTTATCCTTAGATCAGGGCGACAAGTATCAGGGAGAGGAAGATGAGACAGCGGTATTGGAAACTATTAAGCAAATGAGAAATCTGAATATTGTTTTTTAAAATATAGAGACTGTCACCCGAAAATGGGTATTAAAATTCTTTAACTAGAAGTGATTTTTCCGATTCGGAAAAAAAAGCTGTAATCACCGGAAACAGCATCGTTAAGGGTTTCCTCTTCGGCAAAATCATTGTTGCAATATCTAAGTATTAATTGAAAAATATGCGAAGAGGAGTAGTGACAAAACCCATTTTCTTATGGCCTTCAAGCAGAGGAATGTGACAGTTTCATTGTTTTCGGAATAGGAAATTATAGGCCGATACGCACTAAATGAATGTGTACTTGGGCTCGCAAAGGTATACATATTGATTCATATATATATACAAAATATATATATTATATATATATATATATATATATATATATATATATATATATATATATATAGTATATATTTGTGTGTGTATTGAATACAAGTAGCTTTTCCCATAAGCAAGGTAAGTAACTTCCTCGTCGAACAACTTTTTGGGAAATGGTGTTGCTAGTCCAGTGTCCATCTCCTCTGTCCTGCATCCCAGCGCAGTTGGCTAGCCCATTGATTTGTGCGCGTATGAGTTATCTGGGGGCGCCACCACACTGATCATGTACGTAATTCGTTGCTTGAGGTCAACAGACGCATACTGGATTTTAACGGTACGTGCTCATTAGCATCTCTTCATAAAAGTGTGGTCAGGGAATAAAGAAAACTTTATTCTGTTGCTTTTAATCATAGCGCTAGTTCTTAGTGAAAATCTTTTGCCCACACAGGAAATATATGTTTCGCTACAAAGATATTCAAAACGATTTCTTTGCGATAGATCATGAAGTAGGCCACGATTGAGTGATGATGTATGGCGCCGGAGGAAGCATTTAGGTCCTGTTTCTCGAGACTGCTTAACCATGATCACACTCTCCCTGTGACCAGCGACGTGAATAAGGAAGCACGGTGGGAAGCAGGTGTGAAAATATCTGAGGATGTTTTAGTCTCAGCATATGGCTGCGATTGTGTGAAGAGGAGGGTCCGTCTCCTACCGGATGGTGCCCACCGATATCAGCTTCCGTTACATGAACGACATGTGGGTGGGTCTCTCCTTACCTGCACGGGGGATGATGCATTTGCTTCGATATCTCTTACTAACCTTGAAATCATCATCCACCGTAATTACTGCCGTTACTATTACAGGTCTGATGGTCGCAGCACTAAGGCGGATATCACCTCGGGATCTGCATCTTAGAATTAATCCATCAAACCCCTGCGTTCTGAAATCTTTTCAATAATAATACCTACTCAGGAAACTATACGTTCAATCCAAACGATTTTCTTTTCCACGTTGTATAATTTGATATGTATACATATTCATACATACATACATACATATATATATATATACACACACACACACACACATATATATATATATATATATATATATATATATATATATATATATTACAGTGCTAAAGATGTCACATCAAAACTTGTTAGTTTATCTGTATTGGGTAATCCAAAGAACAGACTAGTTTTGATGTGACATCTTTATTCACTAAAGTACTTATTGATGACTTACTTCTATATCTTTCAAAATATTTAGATTTGTATAATTTAAATTACCTACCAATGTCGTTATTAAACTGATAACTCTTTGTATTAAAAAAATTGTAAAGTCACTTTCAATGGTAACTTTTATGAACGAATATTTGGCATGGCCATGGGAAACCCCCTTCACCCCTTCTTTCTAATATCCACATGGAATTTCTGAGACTAGGCTTATTCCATTAAATCTATTCTCTAGGAGTTTTTTGGTAAAATATGTAGATGATTGTTTTTAAATTGTAAAAGACAATGTAAATATACCTGATATCCTGAGCACAATTAATAGTACTCTCGTACCTTCCATAGAATTCTCAATAGAATATGAAGAAAATAATTATATGCCATTTCTAGATGTCTTAGTTATCAGAAATAATACTAATTTCTGTTTTAAAGTATACAGGAAACCAACTTATAATTTGTCATATATTCATTTTTATTCAAACCATACAAAAGAAATTAAGATATCAACATTTACTAGTACGTATCATTAAGCACTTAGAATTTGTAGCCTTGAATTCCTGGATGACGAGTTTAAGATTATTGACAAAATAGGAGATTCATTGTTATCCTTCATATTTTTTGAAATTGTGTAAGAATAAGGCAAAGATATTTTACAATCCAACCAGAGTTAGTACAGAACCTATGAATATTTTCTGTTTACCTTTCACCCCAATTTCATATCTGCATTACCAATTCCAAAAACTATTGATATTTTAATTTAGTATTTAAATATAACAATACTTTAATAAACATGGTAATAAAGAATAAGCCATCCAATTCAAACAATATTGTATACAGTATCACTTTTAAAGATTGTGAGCAGATTTACATTGGCCAAACATCACAAGGACTAAATGAAAGATGTTCGCAACACAAATATACCCTTTCAAGAAGCTTAACAAACAATGGCATTTCGGATCATTGGCTTAACCCCCGCAGCCCAGGTATTATATATATACGATCACATATAGCTTCGGGGCAGTGGACAGGTATCCTATATGCGATCAAGATTTGGCGCCATACAGTTTGAACGAATTTTGTGGGGAAAATGTTCCTCGTTCCATATATCACTATTGGTAATTCTTCAGATCACCCTATAAGAGTGTGAGTGAGCTGAGAAGCCCTCAGTCTTGCTCGAGAAGGTTAGGGAAAATTTTGTGACAAATTCCCATCCAAGGATACGCGGTAAATATTTTACAATAAATATTCTAAGAATTTGTTCCTGGTTTTATTTCTTATCTTTTATGATATTGTTTGAGTTGTAATGACTGACCCTTGTATCCATATATTACTGAGGTGACTATCCTTTTTATCCAGGTATTACTGTATTGAGTGTCCCATTCATCCAGGTATTACTTTGACAAAATAAGAAAAAAGTATATATATATTAGAAAGACTGTGTATTTTTTACGACTGTCATAGGAAAAAGGGGTGGAAAATATTCACTTACAACTTCCTGTGGAAGGTACAGAAAATTTATTACCATGTCAATATACATATTTTCCTCTTTCCATCGATGAGTTTTTTTTTTTTTTTTTTTGAGTTTTTCTTTTAAACTGACCATCCTTGCATTTAGCCCAGTCTTGGGTGTATGTATTAGCATACAATATTAGCCCGGACTGTGGTGATTAAGACAGGCCATGCCGTTAACTAGGATAATTCATCTTTAATCTGTAAGGCCAACGACTTTCAGAAAAAAAATTTCTGGAAACTGGTTCATTGAAGTCACGTGTCACCTATAATCCTTTAATTGTCTTGACCTTGTATCTGAGATGATTGTCTTAAACCTTTAATTGCACCCATTGTTTATGCTTGTTTGGGAAGGTTTCTCATCTTCCAGGTGTGTCGGATTCTAGGTACTAATCTCTTTATAATCCCTATCTGTCAGTTATGCGAATCTTCTTGTATTGTCTTTTCCCGTATTTATGTCAGACTCTGCTCAGTAAAGGACTTTTAATGTCGAAAGATCTTGCAGATCCTCCTTCGTTTATTTTTCCTTCATGGCATATAGCTTTATTTATATATATATATATATATATATATATATATATGTATATACGTATATATATATATATATATATATATATATATATATATATATATATATATATATCATTCCAGCTACAAATGTCCTTTAATCTATCCTTTGATATATTTTCATATATGAATATTTATCAATTCCGAGGTAGAGCTAATTAGATATTAAAGGACATTTGTAGCTCGAATAATTTATATGAATCACGGTGATGTGATAATTATTCATATATATAATATATATATATATATATATATATATGCACATATAATATATATATGTATATATATATTATATATATATATATATATAATATATATATATTACATATATACATATTTAATGTTGGTGTGTGCCTTAACGCCTGGGTGGATTGGCCTGACGCTTACAAACAGTCTGTGGTAGCCATCCATGTACGTGAGGTATGTAGTTACACACTGTTCCTCATGGAAAGGTACTCATATAGAGTTCGAACATGTTTGGCAGCTCCTAACTAGCCTATTCACGGTTATGGCAGTGACCTAATAGATGGTTGCATGCAAAAACAGCTGTATATGTTACCAGTGACAATGTCTACCTCACCAGCAAACATAAAACTATGTTACAGAATGTCACATCACTGTCAGTTTATGGATGAGGTTAATACCAAGCAAAGAATTGTTACCAACAATGCCACACCTAAAAATCATTTTGAGAGAGTCTCCTCTTTATCTTAGCTACAACTAAAATGTAGAATAGTTTGCCTAGTGCAGTTATGGAATCTTATGATCTCCAAATATTCAAACAAGGAACAATTTCATTTCTGCTCTTTGCTGAAGTCTCCTGAATATCACCTGCATTGGTTTTATATTCCTCTCCTTCATATCTATTTATTTATCACCTTTTCCTATAGCTTGTCTCTCTCTGCAGGCTGATTCCTTTTAGAAGCCTTTTGGGTTTATATTCTGTTGCTTTCTATAATAATTATGGCCGGCCACTTACGTCAGATGGGGTTTGTAATGCCCGATCGAAAAGGGCGGGGTTTAAGCAAGTTTGAATGTGGTAGGTAGGGTGTTTTTCGGTCAAGTTAGATCTGATCAAGCCCGGAAGTCAAGCGGGATTGACAAACCTGACAGTTGAGGTTTGAATGAGTAACTCACGGTCCGACACGACAGTCAAATAGGGGTTTTTCAGATTAAGTCGTTCAGAACTGATAGTTTGCCCGTGGGCAGTGTCTTCGACGAGGTTTGAACTAGGAAGTTCATTTACCAAGAAACGGCAGAGAAGAGGATATAGTTCAACATGTCAAACTTTCGTTAGATAAAGAGTTCTGGATGGGGTTCTTCGAGATTTATAAGTCGTAGCAGTGTCTGTAGAATATAAGAAATAAAGAATATAAACACAAAAGATATGCAGCTTATTTGTCGCTAATTGAGAAACTAAAGAAAACGTGTCCTGATGCAACGAAAGAGATAGTGAACAAAACGATAAATAATATATACCTTCTTATAAAAAAGAATTAAGGAAAGTATAGGCATCAAAGAAATTAGGAAGTGGTGCATAAGACGTTTCGTCCCTTAGACATGATTATATATTGTTATGACCTGCTCGTTCCCTCCTTGAAAATGTAGTCTAATACTCTTAGAATTGGCCTTGACTGGAGGGACGGGAGTTAACATGAACAAAAAATCTATGGCAGAAGGCCGATATTACTGAAAAAGGAGGAATTTTCATAAACTCTGGACTTAAGTTATAAATGAACTATATTTACATTAAGTTACGTAGGTCCAGGAACTAATTAGGTGGTTGATTGTTGATCCACCGGAAACTCGTGACTGGGAAATGAACCAGACACGGAGTTCAGAATTTATACAAACGGGCTATTTCAATGCAAGCCTTATCCAAAGGGTTTCCAATTTCTCCCACAGTCAGGCACAGTGTTTGCCTGCAAAGAGATTACATTCTAGCATCAGTACTAAGTCGAGAAACACGTGAGGAATGTTACGCACTACTTGCTCTAAGCTAAAAATATTACAACCCACTCAAGGAGCATGAAATGACTAGGAGTTTACACAGAAAGGACAGGTACGTTGCTTGAATTAACTAGGGAATGTTTGCCAGCACCACAAGGGAATTAGTCACAACACTGAACCAAAGTTGGGGAGTGAGAAGCTGAACAAAGAAGGGGGGAAATCACCTTGGAAGAATGGAAATGAAATACAGACAAGAGGCAAAACAATTCACTGACTGCACTAAATTTATGTCTCACAGCACCTGGAAATCCTGGGTTTGGTAGTCTTCTTATCTGCTTATATTTCTATGCACTATGGAGGTTTAAGAATACCTGTGGGATCCCCCAGAGGAGGCAGGGGAGCAGAAGGGGTGAATTGGAGTCTGCAGGGCTTGAGAGAGTCTCAAGAAGTTCTGAGAGGTTCTGAGGCAGTTCTGAGAGAGTCTGAGAGGTTCTGAGAGAGAGCTGCTATGGCTCCACTCTATCAAAATCTCGCCTAGGCTCTGTTCATCATCCATGGCCTCCTTCCTTGGTTCTTACTTAAAATCCTGAACAATATATAATATAATATAATATATATATATATATATATATATATATATATATATATATATATATATAGTACTGGTTTTTGTAAAATTTTATATAATTGCAACTTACCGCATGAGTGTAAACAAAATTAAATTACATTAAACTTTCATTTACTTCTGTGATGTTGGAGACTCCTGGAGTAACGACAAGGTTTCAAAGTACAAAATTAACATTATATACATATATTATATAGTATATATTACTATATATCTAATATATATCTATATATATATAGATATATAATACATATATAGTATATATATATATATATATATATATGTATATATATATACATATATATATATATATGTGTGTGTTGTGTGTGTGTGTGTGCGCGTCTGTTTAATAGGTATGTATATTATACAATACGTAAAGTAATCTCTCAAAACGAAACAAAAAATTGGTGACTTGCTTAGCACGTTTACTCAGTTCTATTCCAAAGTAAAAGAAGAATAAGAAAGTAAACTGAGGATATTTCTTAACGAAATAAGAACATATGCTAAAAAGCTCATAAATGATATATGATTTAAAGGAGAACTGGAGACAATGCAACTGATAATCATAATGGAAGGTAATGAAACCTCGATCACACCCTTATAATTTTTTCGTAGGTAATGCTGATTACGAAAGACTGTAGCGTAATGACTGGTTAGATAAATGTTTTTTTACCTTTTCACTTTTATAATTTTCTACTCTAATTTTATACACCACAAACTGTTTAGTATGTTTGTAGAAGAGTCACAATTATTTTGAGTTTCTAAAAACACGTTTATTTTTTATCAAAGATACAAATATACACACGAGTTTTATTTATCTTGATTATGTAGTCTTTGCGGAGTGTTGTCCAAATAACTCAACATGTCTCTAGTATGACTATTCCAAGATCTTTGGGCGATATGGCCACACTCAATTTTATATCTTGGTAAGAACAGTCAGTCGCCAAGTAGCGTAATGTGACGCTTGGCCTTTGATAGGGGTTGTGGATTTTGTCATGCATGTGTCCTCTTGCACGACCTCTCAAGTGACATCGCCCTAGCGAACGTAACTTCAGTTTTATATATATATATATATATATATATATATTATATATATATATATATATATATTATATAGATATATATATATATAACTGAAGTTACGTTCGCTAGAGCGATGTCACTTGAGAGCCCGTGACTCTGACTTTGCCCATTGGATATTTGGCAAAAATAACCAGAAATACTGAATTTCGTGTTTGTTTGGCATTAATTTCGATGATCTATATAATGTAGTTATTATGAGGCTCTAAATCAAAATTGTGTTGTATTGAGGATCTAAATCAAAAGAAGGGTAAGTTCTATTATTCATTGTCATTGCATGATGAAATTACTTTCTTTTTGTCAACCAAATCAAGGAAAAGGAATTATGGATTATTGTAATTTTGAGGGGAAAGGCATATATTCAAAATCACACTGTGAAAAACCTTTAAAGCTAAAAAAAATCTAGCAGCTAATCACGAATTTGAGAGAATATGAATGCTTATGGAATGTACTTCAAACTCTTACTTTTGTCGAAATTTTTGTCTTGAACAAGTGATGTTAGTCACTGCCCTGTGTTGAATATGAGGTTAAATAAGAAATGATCAGATTTGTTGTTCTTTGACATTTGAAGAACAATCGAATGCGAGAGCTAATTATTTTAATAAACAATGAAAGGCAAAGGCGTGAGAACAATCCACAGTTAGGAAGTTTTTTGGTTTCCCGCGATATGAGGCGACTCCTAGGATGAGGAAAATTCCCGAAAGCTTCTTTCGGAATCTCCCCCATTAGTTGATTCGATTGCCACTTCGTGCGTGATAATGGTGGAAAATGGAAAGTTTCTCTCTCTCTCTCTTATGAGGTGGTTGAGGATTTAATTTTTATTATTCTTTTATTAGTTCACTTTTAAGCATTAGTTCTAAAACTTGTATTTTTCATGGAATTAAATTCTGCGTCTGTTGGTCGTTAACCTGTAAATGCACCAGCGACATTACAGTGTTATTAAAAAGGTAATGATTCATGTTAATATTCACGAAAATGATTCCACAATTCTTTTTTTAATGAGGTAAATATAAGACACGCTAATTGCAGCACCAAAATAGTTTACAAATGTCATTATGATGATAGAAAGCTGAATGTAATTAATATTATTCTTTTATTTTGTCCGATTGTAATGAATGTGAAAATAACCTTACGGAATTTCTTTAAAATTTGTGGAACTTTCAAAATGAGGTGCAGCTCTAATTACTAGCCAAGAAACTCGATTTTCTACTCATAAAATTTCCTTTAATTACTGAATATTTTTGCTAATGCAAAAGAGATCTAGAGGGCTAATCAACAGCAAATCTGCTATAGTAAATCTACTAATAAATAAAATGACGTCTGTTCTTTGACGTTGACCCATTTAGCTTTTGAAATTAGAATAAAAATGTTTATGAAATATCCATAGTTTCATTTGATATGGTGCAAGACATAATTTGCATTATTTTATCTTTTAGCTTTAAAAGGAGTAAGTTGTATGGACGTCTCACATAGGTACTAGATTTAATCCATAGAAAAGTAATAATTTTATAATATGCCAACCGCTCCTTGCACCTAAATTTTTGCAGTATACCCCATGTGAAAACTTTGTGATGTCCTTGGTTTACGCCCTTGTCGCGCTAATTAGTACAGACCAAATTCTAGTTTTGACTTTATCTCGAAGTATTTAAGAACAAACAATTTAAATATGTATTTTTCATTTGCCATCAGCTTCGCTAAGAGCATGACGTTAAGCCTCCAGTTCTAAAAGTGATACATTTTCTTAAGTGCGACCACCCAGCTTTTTCTCGTGATGTAACTTATTAGTAGAAGCAAGGCCTATACAAAGCTTGTATAGGCCTTGAGTAGAAGTTTCAAGTTATCTGAGTTTTCGGTGTCATAGAACGATTTTACAGTGATACAGATTCAAGTTACAACCGCTTTCCTTTAAACTTTCCTTACCCGTTGCTACTACCAAGTTCTTATTTCCAAAGTTCTTGCTTTGTTCCTCTTACAACTTACTAACTTTCCCTATCAAAAGCGATATTAAAGACCCAACTTGCCGAGGAAATTACTGTCTAGTTTTTCCTGTAAGTTTTCGAAAACATACTAGTCGTTAAAGTCTACTGCCGAAGAGGAGACATGACGTCCATTTAACGTTTAAAAAAGGAAAACTATAGATTTCAACTATGCCTTCAGCTGCACAGACTTAAGTTGGGATCACGCACACCGGCGATTCGAGCCCGTGACCGTCGTAATAGCCGTATTAACAATGAATCGCGATCACATCTCCAAGTTTCCTCACAGTCGCCGAGTTTCACGATTACGCCGAGTGATTGCAACACATAGTTGTCGCGGTCAACCCACAACAACTGTCAAAAGTCTCCATGTCATGTCGACGCTCGTAAGAGCTCTGTACGGGGTCCATTACAACGTACGTGATGCACTAGGCAACCCTCAACTTACGCGTAAGGGTTGCACAGTAGCCACATTGAGACAAGGGCGTTCTCAGCTATAAAAAAAAGTTCAAGGGCGGAATTTAGTAGACAAAGCTGTCTTTATTTTTAAGTTTGATTAACATATATTTGGGACTCAAAATTTTCAGTATTTTTATATGCTGTTAGGGCTGCATATCTCATTTGCATGAATAAGACAAAAAAGTAACTATGAATATTTCTGACATTCATTCAGGATATTCACTAAATTTTTTTAAAAAGAAAATATATGACTGTGACGTAATAGCAATCAATGCAATTTATCAGAATGTTCTGAAGTATAATAAATGAAACGGCATTTTCTATTTCAAGTACAAATTGCATTTTAGATTTTCAGTGTTTCTGATATACTTTGTGTATGTCATATATACTAGATAAATAAGATACTGAATACAACTCACAAACAAATGTAATGGGTAATAATATAAATAGTATTTTAAATTTTATTTTATTGTTTACCAAGTTATCTCAACTTAATCTTATAAAGTATGTACAGGAATGTTCTATTCCTTTCTTCTTGTATATCATTGAATCTTGTCAATCAACGGAGCTGGCTGGGGAGTTAAAATAATCACGAAGGTGATCTCTCTCGTTGAGCTTTGCAAGCGATGGTTCCTCTCTGACGGCTGGGCGAGTCAGGTTCAGTAATAAAGTTTCATCAGACCTCCAGTGACCAGGTATGGCCTCATGAGTCGGCGAGTCTTCTCGACCTGCCTCATTCGCGGCATTAGACTGTCTTGTTAAAATTAAGTTGTGCAACACACAAGCGGCCAACACTACGGACTCGCTACAGTCATGCCGAAGTTGTATGGCGGTGTGAAACCCTCATAATCTGTGGGAGCCAAATGAAAAATATTGATTTAATTATGAGATGGTATACGAAAGGTATTTCATGTTGAATACGTATTATATTTTTCTCCCACAGATTCTGAGTGTTTCACACCACCATACATCTTCGCCATGACCGTATCGAGTCCGTGGTGTTGGCTGCTTGTGTGTTCCACAACTTAATTTTAACAAGACAGCCTATTGCCGCATAATATTTGTGAACAATATCTACTTGTTTGCCAATATGCCAAAGGTATTCTCCACTGTACGTCTTGCCCTACTCAGTCAGTAATTAAAGATTCATCACATAATTCTTCAGGGCGAAGGTGTCATCTTCAATGAGAAAATTGGGGACTGGGGGTTTATCTTCAGTCTCGTTTGGCAATCTTTCAGGGGCAGGCAGATTAGCTTCATTCCGATCAAGTATTTGACAGGGCTGTGTCTCGGCAAAGACACCACTATCAGACGCAGAACTTATGGCACCTACATCAACATACAGGAACTTGTAGTCAGTGTCAACAACTCCAAACAGAATTACAGAGTAGAATTTCTTATTCCTTTCACTGTGTTCTGGATTCTGGATACTTCCTTCTATCGCTCTGGGGTCGTGGGTAGCTGCATCACCTCATCTCCATACGGAGTCACTATGGCGCTATAAGTTTCAGGCACAATATTGCAGATTGTATTCTGAGTTATTTGGAATTAGAAGGCCAGGGTCTTGTAAAATTCTCCAGTTGCAAGAAAATGCTGGGTAATTGCAACATGCAGGCCTGGCTCTATGGGTTTTCTTGACCACTGTAAAATAATGTGATATCCAAAAAATAATTTGTTTTCTGTATTTCTCTAATAAGAAATAAATACCAGCATGATTCCGTTTCTAATGCATATCTACAATCAAAAGCTTTGTTAATCAACTTTCCTTATGTAAATGGATAGGGAAGTCTTTAGTTGTAACCTACTTTTCCCCTTTAGGATTTCAGTACAACTCTTAAAATACCATGCTTATCAGTATAAACATTTAATTGAGTAATTTTAGGTTAAATATTATTTGCTCCTTTAAAATTACTTTCCAAATAATCAAATACCTCATAAACATTTAATTTTTGATCAGTCAATATAACTTTTCTGAATGCATTAAGAAACAGGCTATCTCCACTGTTACTAGCACTTTCTTATTTATTCTGATCTCTGCTTTTTAAGTTACAAAGAAAAGAAGTGTCGTGTGAACCCTGGTCGCTTTCTGAAAACAAGAATATCTTTTAATATCAACAGTATGTTCAACTAAATGGCTGCTGTTATTTTCTGTGTCACCTGCATGACTTCCAAGGTTAAACGAGTGTAAAGACCTTCTTTACCCACTAATCACGATCTTGTATCTCATCTAGATGGTAAAGACCTGTGTAAAGACCTTCTTTACCCACTAATCACAATCTTGTATCTCATCTAGCTAAGCAGCAAGAATCACATGTATATTTGTATATAGAATTTCCTGTATGAACATTATGTCTTTTGTTATTGCCATTTTATTAACTGCTAAGAAACACAAATTCTTCTCTATTTGCATGCGGGTCGCAAGACTCGGGGTCGGGCACTCTGTTTCCATCTGCCCACTGCTTTGTATATCGTGTGCCCAGGTAATAAATCAGTAGCACTCAGTTGTGTCTCATTGCGACTTCACAACTGGTGACCCGAGGAGTGATGGAAAACAGCGGTTTTGGCTTCGCCATTAACAGACTCACTACGGCTGCACTTGCCTTCAGAAGCTTTTAATGGAACCATACGGCAACAAAGTTTAGGCTTCTGAAAGCTCCCTCCTGGGAAAACCACCCACGCCACTAATGGACTAATTACTGCGTACCTTCCCAAGTATGTTCTGTCATGTTCGAATGGTTTGGCCCTGCCATTTACAATTCACATCGATCATATTCAGAAAGTCAATAATGGAACCAAGCGGTGTATAGTTTTTACTTCTGACTCACCCCAAACACCATTAACGGACTAAATATGGCATCCCCCTCTCGTCTTCAAAAACTGTGATAACTCAGGCGACGAAGCAGACGCCATTCTCACGGCAAAAGACCACATCATAGTTTCTGTGGGTCGATGTATATTTTCATGTAGCCAAAGTCACAGACGAAGAAACCAAAGCAGACATCACCATAACGATGCTGCCCGAGGAAGTGTTTAATAAAATTACATCTTGGCTAGATGGAAAGGCTCATGTACAAAGACCTCCGCAGGAAGCACATCGAGATTTATTCCAGGCCCATCCCAGAGAAAGCCTAACACACCCTGGACCTGATGAACCAGCCCCTGGGGGACACATCGCCCAAAGACACCTGGGACGAACTACAAGGTCTCCTAATGCTGCCGGACTGCAACGAATTTGGCAAAATAAGAGAGATCAGCCTATCGCAAGAAATATTCCTGCAGTGCCTTCCTCAGGAGGTGAGGGTGCAAATTATGGAGGCAGATACACTTCTAATGGAGAAATTGGTGAGCATCATACATAAACTCCACGAGGCCACCAAGGCCTCCAAGCACGCTGCAGCATCCGCAGCCTGCAGCCTGATAAAAGAGAAGGTCGAGGAGGGGGATACACACACAATATACAGAAAAAAGGTGCTGCCACAGCAGCAGAGGACATGGACAAATCCAGCATAGTGTTGTTTCCACCGACGATTCAGAAAGAACACCAGAAACTGCAGAGCTCCCTGTGCATTCCCAAAAAACGCAGAGGGCAGCTACCTATAACAGCAGTGGCCGCAAACAACAGGGAATCCCAATCACTTCATCCACAATGGGAGCCAAGCAGTCGGTCTTTCCGCCATTGAGTGAGGACCGCAATTGCCCTCCCAACACTATGCTGCACTAGTAGCCACAAACAGAAGCCCCATCCGCTGCTACAGAACCCAGACCCGCAAAATATCCATTCTGGGTCATATGTACGAGTGGTCCTTTGTCATCACGAACGTCAGGTTCCCCCTATTTGGTGCCAATTTTCTCGCACATGGTGTGCTTTTGGACATCGGCCATAAATGCCGCTGCATCGTCCAAATACAGCACCCTCCTGTATGAATTCCCAGACATCTTCAAGCTGGAACTACACCAGGTGCCGGGAATACAGGCCAAGCACGGCATCTACCACCACATCACCACCACAGGCCCAGCGACACATGCCACGTTTCGCCGTCTGCTACCCAAGAAGCTCCAGGATGCTAAACAAACATCTGCAGAGATGGAGAGGATGGGTATCTGCAAAAAGGCATCAAGCCCATGGGTGTCCCCCTCCATGTGGTGAAGAAGCCACATGGTTCCTGGAGGCCCTGTGGGGACTCTTGTCGGTTGAACCTTGTAACAATGCCTGCTAAACATGCAGGACCTGAGAGGAGCCCTGCACGGCGCCAAAATATTTACTAAAATGGATCTACTTAAATATTATTTTTAGGTGCCAGTACATCACTATGACATTCTGAAGACAGACATCATCATGGCGTTTAGAACATACACCTTCTCCTACTCCAGCTTCTGCCTCAGGAACACTGGGACCACATTCCAACGCCTGATGGGCAGCATCCTGGAGGAACTACTTTTCTGTGTCTGCTATGTGGACAATATCCTGATCTTCTCCAGGTCCCTCGAAGAGCACCTGGGACACATCTGGGCCATGCTGAAATGCCTTCAGGAGAATGGGTTGATTGTCAGACTCGACAGGTGTTCCTTCAGTGTAGAGAATGTGGACTTCCTGGGACATGAGGTGTCCCCGATGGGCGTCCACTCCATGGCCTCTAAGGTAGAGGCAGTGAACAGCTTCCCTACATGAAGACAATCAAGTCACTGCAGGAGCCCCTTTATGGAGGAGTTATGGAGTTCCATTTTACAATGTCTGAGAGAGAGAGAGAGAGAGAGAGAGAGAGAGAGAGGGTAGTTGGTGGTTGGATAGTTAACACCTGAATTGGCTGTTGGAGAGTTCTGGCTTGTCTACTGGTGCTGTTGGAGTTTAGAGTTCTGTGTTTTCAGTTAGTCTTCAGTCAGTCATTGGTCATCCCCTGTGATAGTCAGTAGTGTTGGCAGCAGTCTCGAAGGAATTGAAAGTCAGTTGAGTTGTGTTAATGATTTGTTGCTTGGTTTGTTTAGTTTGATATTGTTGCTTAAGAGTTGTTGTGCCTGTATTGTTGGATTTGTTTTGCTATGAGTTTTTGTTGAGTTGTATGTGAGGTTGTGGTTGTGTTCCTTGGTTGTTTGTTGTGTTGTTGAGTTGTGGTTGTATTCCTTGGTTGTTGTTGTTGTGTTGTTGTGATCCTTGGTTGTTGTGTTGTTCAGTTGTTGGGTTGTGGCCCTTGGTTGTTGTTGTGTTGTTGGGTTGTGGGTTGTAGCTCTTGGTTGTTGTTGTTGTTGGTGTCTCAGCGACCTTGACTGGCAGACAGCACAGCATAGCCCAGAGTGTCTGGAGTGGGTGAGTACATGTATTTGTTTTTTGTTCTATGTGTAGGTATAGGTCAATTGTCCTGCTTGTATTCTGTAGTGCAAAGAGGAAAGTGTGATTGATGGTGGGTTTGGCAGCTGGAGTGATTAGGTTTATGTGGGGGGGATTTGCCTGGCATTTTTTAAGCTTGTGATCCCGCCATACCTTGGCACGGTCAACTACTACCGACGATGCCGGACATCTCCCTTATCATGTATCCCCTGACCAAGGTGCTGAAGGGGAAGCTGATGAGACTGACATGGGAAATGCCACAGCAGTGGGCGCTCGAGCAGACAAAGGCAGCATTGCTGCGGCCACCCCTTTAGCCTACCAGGACTGCCCCCTCCCCTCCCCCTGCCCAAGGCTTACCAGCAATGCCAGCAACATCGCCTGTGGAGCCTTACTGGAGCAGATAGTACAAATTAAAGATGCCGGAGACCCACTACAGTGCATTCAACAGGGAACTGCTGGCAATCTACCAGGCTGTGCAACACTTCAAATACTTCCTGGACAGCAGCCCCTTCACCATCCTGACAGACCACAAGCCTTTGCTGCATGCTTTCACAAAGGCGGGAGACGTGTGGTCGGTAAGACAGCAGTGGCACTTGGCCGCTATATCCAAATTCAGGAGCCCGTCAGCTAATTCCCCGGGAAGAGGAACCCGGTAGCTGACGCCCTGTCAAGGATTGAAATAAATTCTGTCCACCTGGGCATCAACTACGAGGACCTGGCGAAGGAACAAGCACTAGACACCGAAATGCCAGCTTGCCACATGGCACTCACCTCACTGAAGTGGAAGGACATGCCAGTAGGAGAGCAGGGATTGACATTTCTCTGTGACACCAGCACAGGCCTCCCTCGTCCCCTGATACCCACATCACGATGGAAGCCATCGGGGCGTATAACAATGCGCTTGATGACCAAGAAGTTTTGTGGTGTAGGATGAAAAAGGATGTACGGAGATGGGAAAGAACTATATACCGTGCCAAACAAGCAAGATCACCCAGCACACCCAGGCTTTGGAGACTTCCCTCAACTACAAAGATGATTTGGGCACATTCATGTGGACATAGTAGGACCTATTTTACAATTGGGGGCCGTAGATACCTCCTAACAGTCATAGCCCACTCTACGTGATGGCCGGAAGCAACCCCGATAGCAGAAGCATCTACAAGCACCTGCACGGAAGCCCTACTTTCAAGTTGGATACGCAGTTTTCGTGTGCCAGATGACATTACTATGGACAGGGGCTCGGCATTCATGTCAGAACTCTGGGTCTCCCCGGCATACCTGATAGGGACAACGCCCCACAGCACGATGGCATACAACCCTGAGGGCAACGGAATGGTGGAAAGGGCCCACTGTTCCTTAAAAGTGGCACTGATGGCACAGTGTACCGATGAAAACTGGAAAGTGCAACTACCCTGGGTCCTGCTATGACTTTGAACAGCGCCAAAAGCAAATGGCGAAGAATCCTTTGAAGAAAAAGTCTACGGGGAAGCACTGGTAGTACCGGGCAAATTCTTCCCCACAGAACCAGAGGATTGAGATAGGCCCCTCGGAAGATTAAGGGAAATAGCAAAGGAGTTTGCACCCTCATGGAAGACTTTCACAGACATGACGCATAACTACAGACCAGAAGGCCTAGGAACCTGCACACACATCTTCCTGAGAGATGACACCTGCTGCCCACCCCTGACCAGACCATACAGAGGACCATACCGTGTCATCACAAGAGACTCCAAGGCCTACCTCGTCGACATCCACGAGCGGGAAAGCTGGGTATCTGCCAACAGATTAAAGCCAGCTTTCCTGATGGATAATAAGACCCGGGAGGAGATTGGTGGACGTCCAAGAATTCCTAATCAAAATAAGACCTCAAGCGAAGAAACTGACACCCTGAAACGTGGTTGAGGTCGTCCCAGGGTCCGGATGAAAGATGACATTCTGGCAGGCTCGCCAGACGACCCAACAGTTGAGACCGTCCCACTACCACAAACATCAAGAACTCGGGGACGTCTCCTGATACCAACAAGATATCATGATTAAATTTACAAATCTTTCAATTATTCATTATTAATTATGCATTATTTAATTATTCATTATTATTCATTAATAATTGTCTTGGGGAGAGTATTTGTAAAAACCTTCTTTACCCACTAATCACGATCTTGTATCTCATCTAGATTGTAAAGACCTGTGTAAAGACTTTCTTTACCCACTAATCACAATCTTGTATCTCATCTCGCTAAGCAGCAAGAATCACATGTATATGTTTGTATATAGAATTTCCAGGCCTTTCTGCCGATACATAATTCATCAATTTACGTCCATTATGTCTTTTGTTATTGCCATTTTAGGAACTGCTAAGAGACACAAATACTTCTCTATCTGTGCGCGAGACTCGGGGATCGGGCACTCCGTTTCCGTCCACACACTGCCCAGGTAATAAATAGCTACGGGTTGCTCTATATGAGCAAGAGCCCGTGCTGGCATAAGGCCAGCTTAATCTCAAACTACGTAATAAATCAGTAGTACTCAGTCCTGCTCATTGCGACCTCAAACGAGCCTTTGTCTGGGGATAGGTGCAACTACCTCAAAAGCAATCTAACCTACTTATCCCCTCATGGGAGACATTATTCAAAAATTGAGGACCAGAAAAATAAAAAGATTTCCCTCATTTCATGTACGAAAATGATCTAGCAATACAGTCAGCAGGATTGCTTACGCCACTGACGAAACAGGATTAGACACACAAATTATCTAAACGGTTCATTATGTAAGCACCCCTTTTATTCATCTTGTCGATCTTATTTATTTAGGTATTAATTTAGCTTAATGATGCAAAACTCGCCGTGTACATAACAAGATCTACAAACCTTATGCTTCACACACTTTTTTTATTCAAAGTGTATTAAACTTTAACATAATTTAAGTTATCCCAAAAATTACAGAGTTGTTTTTGTTTTCTCCATTGTTTCTCTTGCTACTGTTGTTCTTATCGTCATAGTTGTTGTTCTTTCCGTGCGTTGTTATTTTAGATATAGATATAGGCTCAGTAGTCAAACTCAAACTAGACTACGATTCGAATCCTGCCGGTTACGAAGTTCTTATCAATTTCCCTTTGGTCGTAAGGTATCCCCGAGGTATAGTGAATTGCATATTACACGATGTGTGTGGCTTTATATGTGTATATATATATATATATATATATATATATATATATATATATATATTATATATATGTATAACTACATAACATACATACATATATATATATTTATATATATATATAGATATATATATATATATATATATATATATATATATATATGCGTGTTTGTGTGTGGGTGGGTGGGTGGGTGGGTGGGTGGGTGGGTATATATATATAATATTTATATTTGCATATGTGTGCACATATTGAAAACAGCAAGAAATTTGTCCCCGCGTTAAGTTTGCATGGCTAATTAATTTTATAGCTCATCACGCTTACCATGTCTTATTCATTATGGTTCACAATACTTACAGAAAAATAATTGTGCAATATTATGTTGCTCCGTTTACTATCTTAGGATAACTTTCTAAAATTTGATAAGTGAAATGCACCTCGAAAAGTAACGCTGCCTTGATTCCACGAAAATGAGTATCATTAATTGCAGTTTCCAGGTGTTTCTTCCATGTCAGTAATGCTTGAAGACGGCAATTCACATTTTTTATAATAAGAAATTCCAGTCATTTGTGGTTTTTGGTAACTTATACATGAGTCAAGTCCGAAAGTTATTCAATCTGTTTGCAGATGCTATTTTTAATGTCCTTTTTTCGGGTCAAAAATCGATAGGACGTTTGGTTTTACGACGGTAACTCAAGTTGTTGCGTTCTTCCAAGAATGGTGGAGTACTACGGATTCGAAAGTTGTTGACAGTTTTGATAAGGAACATGTGATGCAGATAATATCTCGTCGACTCTTCAGCGTTAAAAGTCATAGATACTCATGGGAAGGAACCTGCTGTCTGTAACGGTATAAGCTTCCCTCTTTTCTTCTCTCAGTGGTTAAGAATGACTTGGAAGATTTACTGAAGGAGTCGATCTGTTTACATTTACTGACGCGAGAAGGATGCCGAGGAGAGTCCAAGTAGTACATACCTGTGCCATATGGGCACCCATCGATTCAGACCCCGAGCGATTTCTTTATGTTGTAACCCATTTTGAGTGTGGAATTCTCTTTAACATCTGTTTCGAGTCGGACTGCTCGTTTTGGAGAAGAAAGAGGTGGGAAAGAAGCCTCAAGGAGAGACCGATGGTGAGATGTTCCCGTGACGGGATTTCTCAGCTTTTTCACCCTTTTCGCGTCTGTTGCCTCGCTACTTGTTCTTTTTAGTTATGGTGTAGATCACGTTCATATTCTTCCTAGATATCGGGGGAAAAATTAAATAACGATAGCTATCATTGTTAATGTCACTTATGTTCAGTTATTCACCATCTTTTCATAAGAGGATGAGAAGATGACCATAGTTTGTGCAAAGGATGAGGCGGCTTGATCCTTGCCCCCGTGGACTGTCAACGGAGTCATGATTACCACACACACACACACGCACAAGAACCAGAGCCAACGGTGTAGTGACATTATTATTATTAATTATTATTATCATTTTTATCATTATTATTATTTGTTTTTTGGTGACGATGGCAAATGTTTCCCATCCTGACGTTATTTTTTTGTGGAGTAACTTACTTTCCAGGTTTTGTGAAAATCATTTCCTTCCTTCCACTTATGGACGCTTCGATGAAAGAATGACTTAAATATTTCTTTGTCCGATATCGAACTTGATGGTCTTAACGGTGTTTCATCCATTGTCGTCATGCTTTATTTTGCTAACGATCTCGGCAGACCCTTTGCATTGTCCTCCAGGAATATCTTGACGGATGGATATGTTTTATACTTTTATAATGACTCATCATTCCATTATCCAGCTACCATGGGCATGGTTGTGATGGAAGGTTACAAGACCCGGACTTCACCTTTTTGTGAAATCATGGACCATAAACATCTGCGACCTTTGTTGCTAGATTGAGCCATTCTTGAACTGGAGAGGGCTCTAGCTATGGAAGCAGTCCGTAACAGTTGCGGTTAAACACTGTAAATTTCTCTTCGTGTGTCGAAACTCCAGGGGTGAGGACAGTTCATCCAGAGAGAATTAAGTATCTTGTTAGATTTTTTCCTGAATCAGATGTGAAAACTCGAGCAAGGTCAATGGTACATTGAACAACTGGATAGAAAGAGACTAAAAGAACCGCATTTAAAAATCAAAGACAAAAGGAATGCAGCAAGGGACATAATGAAGGCTGCACCCTTATGCAGTAACTAGGCCTAGACCAGGAAAGCGGGGTTGGAGCTACTTCCCAATGGGCGACGAGGCGATTCGAAGTCAATAATGGTACTAGTACAAAATATGTGTATCGGAGCAGGCTCCAGATGTGCCCTGAGCAATATTAAAATAGTGTAAAAAGGACAAGTGCTTAAGAAAGTAAAAAATTGTTACTTGATTGATCGCATTATGCTAAAGTAAAGATGGTATTTGTGAACTAGCATGGCGGAAGAATGTCTGAGGTGGAATGGAAAGGCCATCCATTGCTTAATGAATTACTCATAATTCTCCCTTCTTATGTGAACTATTCAAGATGCTCTTTTTCATCTTTGAAACTTACGAATTAACCAAGTCGTAATAACCGATGGTCATACTGAATTCCTCAAGCTGATCTACTTAGGGAAATGTCACCCCATAATGAATGACACAGATGTATTTGTAACATTTCCTGATTTTTTAAGATTTCATACCTGAAAGCAGTGTTAAATGATTATCAGTTATAAAATTATATGAAGAAATAATCCCCGCCCCTGAGGCTGATACGATTAAAACAAATACTCGTAATGAGAGTAGGTTTAATCTGCCCTCTGCCTCCCGATTATTTTTCCGTAACCGATACCTTTTAGTTTTCTGCGCAAGCAAACTATTGAGATGGCTATTAGTCCATCTGTCTGTACTCTTCTGTCTGCCCTCAGATCTTAAAAACTACCAAGGCTAGAGGGCTTCAAATTGGTATTTTGATCATCCACCCTCCAATCATCAAACATACCAAATTGCAGCCTTCTAGCCTCCTCAGTAGTTTTTATTGTATTTAAGATTAAAGTTAGCCATGATAGTGCATCTGGCACTGCTTTAGGTGCCAACAACACAGGTCACCACCAGGCTATGGCTGAAAGTTTCACAGGCGGCGGCTGAGGGTTTCATGGCCCGTGACTGAGAGTTTTATACAGCATAATACGCTGCACAGAAAACTTAGTTGGTTTTTTTACTTGTTATTTGTTGCTTTCATTTGATTTCGTTTCTACAAGTTTCTCGGGTTGTTCCAACTATTCCCAGCCAGTTTTTACGTATAGCCTCTCAGATTTAATAAGAGTCAAGAAACTTCATACATGAATTTAGATATCAGGAATGAACATTTCATATGCTACTTTCAAAAGGATTCATTTCCTGACATTATGAAGGAAAAAGGCATTATTTAGTAGCATAGTTGGCAGAAATTCGTTGGGTTCATTAAAGAATTCCCTTATCAGTTCTTCAAGCCCTTAACCTCGAAGTGTCTTCTGTTTGATGACCTAAAATTCAATCGACTATAAATTTGTTCAGGCTTTGATTCAAGATATTATCTTTAACTTTTGCTTTAACTTGATTTAAGATATACAGTTCACTCTGAGCAAGAGATGTGGCGAGCTCTTAGTTTTATAAGCTTAAGGTTAATTTACCTCCAGTTTAAGAGACCAACTTCTTATTCAGCTTGAGCGACCATTTTTATCTCAGGGTTGAGAAAATGACGCAAAGACGCCTCTGGAGAAGAGACGCAGCACTGAAGATGTTTCCTGTTTTAAACCACAACAGTTTTGCTCCATCTGAACCCAGTCTTCTCAATAGAAAGAAACAGGTTTTCACCACAATATCGACAGGGATATGATAAAGCTATTGGCGAGTCACTGATACTGATACTACCTTCATTTTCATTGTTTACGGCAGTCATCTCATTGACAAACATTTAGCTCTTAATAGGACAATTAGTAACTATTTTGTGCAGCTCTCTCTCTCTGTCTGTCTCTCTCTCTCTCTCTCTCCTGCTAGACAGTGCATTCTTTAGGAAAACTTTATTTTGAGTTTTGAAATATGCCTACGTTGCTATGAATTCGCATTGTGGCAGCCTTTCGTTATAAACAGAAACAACAGTTACAGGTCCCTCGGTCATTTACCCACGATTATTACTCGCTCGCCCTGACCCACATATCCTTTGTTGTGTTGACTCTGAAGACCATTTCCGTTATTTTTGCTCTAGCATCACCGATTATAGGGTACACTCATTTTATCAATTTTACAAATTGGAATTTTTGATTAACGTTATGTGCGATTGCATGTATTTTGAGGTAAGTTTAGATAGGGATTCATTTATACGAGCACACGGGATCTCTTTGGCTGTAATGATGATTAGGAAAACGAATACTATAAATCCTTTCCCGATGCAAATGAAAAGCGCAGAAGGTTCTTAAGAAAATAAAGCTTAGCAGTGAGTTAACTGAACCGGCAAATTTTAATGATTCCAAAAAGAGTGGCGAGTTTTGATTTTGTTCGTAAATGTGCTCAAAGTCTGTCTCTGGGGCAACACAATTGCTGGATCTTTCTTTATTAACAGCATGTGGTCGCAGACCAGGGTCTGCCACCCTACGAGAGTCGTCGGAGTAATTAAAAATGATCGATGGTAGTTAGACTATAATCACTCTGTGGTCGACTGGCGATTTTCCTGTGTACATAGGTTTATTTTTCTATGGCTGCCATTGTGTATTCTAGCTGACCAGCTAATGTGGGAGGAATGATGACGACGATGCGAGACTCCCCAGATGAGCGATGCGACCGTCGCGTCGCCGCGTCGACCAGAGCAGCAGCACCAGATACCGACTGCGGCAGGTTGGCGCTTCTTGTCCTCTGCCTTATGGCGGGGTTAAGCTTTAAGTCGCTTTCTGGATCTCTAAAAGATCGTTGCAATAAAAACTTTCTGTGATGTATGGGAATAAGCGCCCAGATGCTCTTTTTCAATAGCAGAGATCATAATTCAGACAATTCAACTTGAACTGATGAAAGTGTTTTTCAAGTTGTCCTGTTTCATCGCATCATACACATCAGGATTATCATCATCCTGGCAATTTGTCAATTCTGTCATTTGGCCCATCAGTCGAGCATCCCTGTGTTTGGCCATTATAGTTTATGATAGTCTTGAATAACTGTCTCCAGCCCCACCGCACTTTTGAAATAAATATATTTATTTTCTTTTTGCCAGATTTATTTCTTGGCTGTTTCATACTGAGTAATCTGGGAGTCGTATACAGTAAGGTTTTATTTCTTGTATTATCATAACATCTAGGATATACAGTTTGTGTCATTGCTGTCAGCTTAAAGGGCTCAATCGCCAGTCATGCTTAACCATGTGTATGATGT
Source organism: Macrobrachium nipponense (assembly GCF_015104395.2). Classification (NCBI taxonomy): domain Eukaryota; kingdom Metazoa; phylum Arthropoda; class Malacostraca; order Decapoda; family Palaemonidae; genus Macrobrachium; species Macrobrachium nipponense. The sequence continues at coordinate 38,729,393 of NC_087213.1, forward strand.
CTTTTCCATAAACAATTCGAAAGCTAAAAAGAATAGTGACAGTTCGGTTGCTAAGAATGAAAAGGATTAAAGCAAAAAAAAAAAAAAAACAATGTACTAGAACTGAGTGAGAGGGCTTTACACCATTCTTTGCAAGGCAGGAATTAAGTTACTAAGTTTCTTAATTTTTGCTAATCTTTAGAATTCGATCGCATTCCAAGAAATAGAGTGTAACTTTTTCGCCCTCCGGAAAATGGGGGCCGGTAAGATAAACCCAAACTGTGGTGTAATACTTAAGTGATGCATTTCAACAGCCTGCTGCTGCTGCTGCTGCCTGCATGCCCACACTTGTGCTAGGGAAATGTCTTCTAGTGATAATGTTCAGTCACTAAATGGGTGAAAAATAAGTGAATGTTTTCGGAAATAGAATGTAAAATAAACATCGAAAAGTGAAGGGCTGGATTCGTAAGTTCAGCCTTCTCTGGAAGTCATTTCATAGCTACTGAGTCGAGCATTATCTGGAAAGCATTAACTCTTCTAGCTTTTTACTATAACGTCAAATCAAGTCTGTAAAAATACACTTTAGTATCTAGCGTTCTAAAGTTAATGTAATTTGATTTACAATTATAAATTATGTTCATATTATGAGTAAGAGAATTTCCGACAGTTCTTGAAGAGTTTATTTCAATATACGTTAAGTGTCTTCATCTAGAAATAAAAAAATGAACTTCTTTCAATTTTCTTATAAGGTCGCTAAAGCAAATAAGTTGAGTGTCCTTTATAACAGTTGGTTCCCAGAAACACTTTCTGATTATTATTCACAGTTTAGGTGGTTTATATATTATTACACCGACATTAATTTAGTGAATTCGATGGAAAATTATATTTTTGCCTTGATAATTGTGAATACTAGAGACACGCGTATATGAGGGACACACAAACACGCACACACACACACACACACACACACACACACACACACACATATATATATATTATATATATATATATGTGTGTGTGTGTAATTGAATACATAAATAAAGATATAAGCCACGATAGAAAGCAAAACACTGGAGTAGTTGCCAGATCTTTCGACTCACGTACTTTACTTAGCAGTCTGCTAAGTAAACGACATGAGTCAAAAGATCTTGCAGCTACTCCAGTGTTTCACTTTCCTTCGTGGCTCATACTTATATATATATATATATATTATATATATATATATATATATATATATATATATATATATATATATGACTGGTAAAAATATTTCTGTTACAACAGAATTCCATCTAATAAAAGGAGCCCATAAAAACACCAAAATATAGAGAGAAAAGTACTATATTTCAGAGACTGCTGTCTCCCTCTTCAGGTAGATGAATGAGAAAAGTTTACAGAAAAGGTGGTATTTATACCAAGAGGTCCATCCACAGGCAAGCCAATTTAGGTCACCCCAGCTGATAATCTTCCTTTAATATTCTTAAGCGTTGGTTGAATGAAAATCTTGTCGATCGAATCTGAATCCCATACTCCTTTTGAGATGTTCATTACCTGCCTCTCCTTTTATATATATATATATATATATATATATATATATATATATATATATATATATATATATATATATATATATATATATATATATATATATATATATATATTTTGTTGTACAGCTGGAGGAAGGAATGAAAGGAGTTGACCAAGCACTTTTGTGTATTTCTCACACCTCCTTGACCCTGCGGAGGTGTGAGGAATACACGAAAGCACTTGGTCAAATCCTCTCATTCCTTCCTCCAGCTGTGCGACAACATGAAATATCGTGTGCTTTAGCGATAGTTTGTCAATATATATATATATATATATATATATATATATAATATATATATATATATATATATATATATATATATATATATATATATATATATATATATATATATGTTAAGTCTGCTTCAGTTTGTGACCGTGTGATCTCCGATTATCTTTTTGATTTTTACCTTTTTGACAATTAACCATCGGGTATTCGTGATCTTTTGGTTTACCTTGTAACTCTCTTTTCAACTGTATCTCATTTGTGCCTCGACAATGTCTCATTAAAGGAAGAAAGCGCTCGGTTCGAATTTCCGCCTAATATTGTTCCAATATATTATATCATGAAGTCACTTGCATCTACTGTGATTTTTTAAGCATATATATATATATATATATATATATATATATATATATATATATATATATATATGTCCCCATGTGATCTCTGCCCCATGGAACAAACCTTTGTAGAAAAGATTGGGTTACTCTTAATCGAGCAAGAGCTAAAGTTGGAAGTACTGGAGACAATCTTCACACGTGGGTCTTGGCCCCTCTGCTGAGTGCCTATATGGGCATCCCATCCAGATAATGGATCACTTACTTTGTGGTTGTGAACATGTGCTAATTTGTACAGATTTGGACCTCTATGAATGTAATCAGGCCACTATGAAGTGGATACAATGTTGGCGCGATAAGATATGATGATGATCTTGAGTAGGAAATGTTGGTAGCACTAGCAAGTGAGCTGTGTGGTAGTTGGGTTGCGTTCGTGAGAAATGTAAACGCAAGTAGTTTTTTTTTTTTTTTTTTTTTTTTTTTTTTGAGGGGGTGTGTAGGTGTGTCATAAGTCGCGGTGGAGTTAACGTGTTGTGTGATCGTTGCTGCTGAACACAATTTGTTTGCTGCATTTTGTGTCTATAGCCCGCCGCTAACGTTCATGGCATGAATATGTTCTTGAATGATTTCTGTGAACTTTTTATGAAATTTGAGGTCATGAGTAAATGAAAGCATGCATAAAACTTCATTTTTGGGACAGTTAAAATTTTCGGCTTGGCAATGAAATGTATTTTCAGTAGTTGATCTAATTTCCTATAAACCAGCTTAGCAGGGAAACAGTTATTGTTAAAAAAGTCAATTAAAAATGTTATTTCATTATGGAAAAGGACCCAGTTCGACATATATATCTATCTATATATATATGTCTGTATGTACTATGCAGGTGTGTATACATACATATATATATATATACGAGTATATATATACATACGTATATACTTGTACATATACATGTACTATACATGTACATATTGATGGATGCTTAAGGTGTTTAGGTGCCGACGGCGTCTGTCCTCTAATTAAACTTTAGTAACGTTGTTCAACCTCGCTGATTAAATGGTCATTGTTAATGATCTCCAAACTTGTCATGTTATCAATGTCATTTACGTGAATGGCATTTCTCAATCTTCCCCCAGCAGACTGTCCTTTGTTTTCCCAAGCATATCACTGGAAGGGAGATGTAACCGACTTCCGTAAGAAATAAGGAAGCAGTAATATGACAGCATCGCTGCAGGCAAGAGGAAAGAAAACTTCCTAAGTGAACGCAGACGTGCCAGGCTTTCTCACATTTCTGCTGAATTTGAGTCATTTCTCACCGTCCACATTAAGAAGTTGAATTTCTTACACTTAATTTGTGGGAGAAAAAAGTTGACAAAATCATATCCCGCAAAGTTTGAAGTATATTTGAGTGAACAGCGGTTTTCGTTACTGAAACATATTAAACAGGTAGATGTAGATAGCCACTTCTGAGGGTCCTCAATTCTGCAAACAACATCATTTCTCTCTTGTTGTTGTTGCTTACAGTAGGCGAAAGGGCGCCACTGATTTCGAGAGCCTGTTCTTTACATAGTTAGTACGTAGCTTATTTCCATCGTCGCCCAGTGCTACGATGAACTCAGTTTGGCGTTTATAAGGCAAATGACATTCAGTGCAACGAGTTCTTATTTTTGATCGAAAATTGTCCGAAAGTCATGTTAAGAAGCACTATAATGTTGGTATTTTATTAGGTCCCATCTTTTCTTATATTTTATCTTTCGATTTGAATATCAAACTAAATCTCTCCACGGAATAATAATCTTGCTGTGGGAAATGTGATGGATGCTTTACGAACCGTATGCAGGGGGACAAAAGACGCAATCCCAGCCAACGTATGACCACCAACTTTTTCCGTTCATTTGAACTAACCGCAGGTTCTCTTCACCTTCCCTGGCCACGCCGGTCCCTACCCCCACCCCCATCCCCCTCCCTTTACAGGTGCAATTACACCAAGGTCATGATGATTTCGACTGTCACGGGTTCACGCTTATCGTCTAAATTATAATAATCATAGCCGGTTTGTCAGCTGTCTTCTTCTTGAGCTTGACCCATATATGTAAGGGTTGTCCACAACGAGCTTTCGTTTGTTTGTTTGTTTGTTTGCAGATGTGGACGCGCTGTGAATTCAGGCTTTATTAACTGTTGGTCTTGGAAATGTTGAGGCCGGCTGATGTATATCTGAAACTTTCATACTAATGCGTTGATAATTATTATATTGAACAAAGTGTGGTAAAAATCCGTAAGTTGTTTACTCATCCTCCTTCCAAAACAAAAACCTTGACAACAGGGCATAAGTATGCTAGAGACATTGTTTGAAAAATAGATTAGTTTGGAACCGTCGACAAAATTTACAGCTGAAAACAGCAGGGAATCAATACTATCTTTTCTGGACGTTTGGGTAAAATAAACGACTGAGGGATTCAAAACAATTGTACAAGAAAAGCACTCGCGTTATTTTGTGTGCCAGAGTGAAAACGTGAAGAAGAAAGGCGTGTAGGTTTCATTTTGAGAAATTTAAGATACGTGGACGAAGGAGCTACAAATTTTATAATTAATTTGATGAAACTCGTTTACCGGATTTATTCTTGGACGAAGAAGTTATAAAAGAGGTGAAAGAAATGTTGTGTCAGCAGGAAAAAAATGAGAAATCGCTTAAAGAAGCGAAGCCATAGCAAAACTACGTAATGATACAAAGATAGATTAGTAAGCCATTAGTATGTAAAATACTAGCAATTGTGATTTCACTTTTCATTTCAACAATAGTGCTAAGAAGAAAACATGCAGTAATAATAATAATAATAATAATAATAATAACAACAACAACAACAACAACAACAACAACAACAACAACAACAACAATAACAATAATAATAATAATAATAATAATAATAATAATAATAATAATAATAATAATAATAATAATAATAAAAGGGTTTGAGGTTTAAGTAATTCCGTGCGGAGAGTGTGACCTTCCCTACGTGGTGAAAACTTGGAGAAATCTGGATGTGCGTAGAATGGAGCAAATAGAGCCATGAACATACGAGACAGAAATAAAGTACCCGCTGTTTATCATTGGGATCAAATTCACTGAATGAACTTTGAAGAAACACAGTAGCATACAAAAGTAATGACACAAAATAAACTAATCAAAGAGCTCTTATCAACGCACTGCCCACAATAGCTGGAAGAAAAAAAAAAGAGCTTTCTCTATATGAATCAGGCCTATTAGATCTGGTCAAGAAATTAGACTGCGTAGTGCAGTTAAAGGGTAGTGAGGGAAGGGTCCCAAGCCGAAGGAAGCGAAGGATTAGCGAGGAACCTCCGTTCATATTCCGTTCATATTCAGTCGGAATTCCATTTTACTCTGCAACCTCTCCTAACATTTGCTTCATAGTGCAACTACCAGGTTTTCCTTCTGTAGCACCCTCAAACCTATTTTTTCTTAAATTCTCTTTCAGCACTGCATGACTTCATAGGTCTCAGCTCTTGGCCTTTGGCCTGAATTTATATTCCATTCCATTTCATAAGCTCATACAGTACTGTGTAAACAGTTTTATGCGAGGATGTGTATATAACTGACAGAAAATAGACTCAAAGCTATTATGTATGATAGTAGCAGCCGCATTTTTTATAGTAGTAGAGATAAAAAAATTGTTGGTCTAAAAATCTGGTAACGTCAGCCGCGTGCAGTCGCTCCAAAGATATTATTATAACTCTTCCACAGTTCTGACTCCACCCGTCACTAAACGGCACTAACATCCTGTGGAAAAATCCCTGCACATTCATCCAGAACCACATTCATCTCAAAATTAAAAGCCAAGGCAAGCACATGAAATTATTTGAAATCCATTCATTTTGTCAATGATAATCCGTAAATATCGTCCAGCGCCACTTCAGAATCGCGCCAACTCTTTGTTGACCTCCTCACAGAATTTCATCGAAATCTAAGATAAAAAGGCTTTTGTCTAGATTGACTTGCGGATCCTTATCAAAATCCTACCCAGCTCAAGTCTCATAAGTTTAAATGGGTCCTTATTCAGTTACGGCAGCTGCTAATTTTCCATTAAAGGTAAATCAGGTAAATGACTATTTGATTCGTTTATATTTAAACAGTCTAATCAGACTGTTTATTTCACATGACTCCACATCACGTGAAAATGGCAACCTGTAGTTTTAACAAGTTTCGGTAATGATGACATACAATGACCCAAGGCTGAATACTGGGCAACAATTATCAAAAGGCCTACAAGGATAGAGGGACATTTTTTGTCTGCAGTATTTTTTTCTTTTTGGGACTCTCTCTCTCTCTCTCTCTCTCTCTCTCTCTCTCTCTCTCTCTCTCTCTCCTTTCTGTATAATTTGCATGTGTTTGCGCGTTCGTATGGGAATGTGGGTGTTTGTAAGAAGTCGAAGCACCTCCTGGGAATATCTTCTAAACTTTTCAAATAATTAAGAAAGCATAAAAGCGTTAAACCGAGGCTGAGAGCCCATTAGCCAGCTGTTAACAGAATCTGTCGCTATTGTATGTCTATTACACGTTCAACCATCCAGCCAGCTGTTGTTCTACATTACACTGAGAGTCTGCATCAGTAGGTGAGCAGCTATCCTGACAAATGGCTCTGCTGATTCTGATGAAAGGCAAGAGCGTTAATAGACTATTTCTCGCGTATGTCAGTAGAGCTGACAGGTTTCTTAAATCTGAGAGACATTAACCTTTTATGATATTACTATGGCCATAGTTTTATTGGATGATTTCCTTTAACTTTCCTCCTTTCTCATCAATGTTGGAAAATACAACCTTAGGCCTGTCCACACTAAGAAACATTGTTTGCAAACAAAGTTTGCGAAGAATGTTTGCAAACAATGTTTCCTGTCCAGACCTCAATTGTAGGCAGGATGCTTGTCGGTGCAGTAGCCTATGTATTTACTGAGCTATTTTAATGCACTCGAGGAGGGATAAGAAAAAGAAATAGAGATCATAAGGAGGTCTTTAGAAAAAGGAGCCTGTCATGCGGAATTGAAAATAGATACATATATACACGTATACATACATACATACACACACACGCACGTGTGTATATATATATATCTATATATATATATATATATATATATATGTATATATATATATATATATATATATATATATATATATATTACATGTGTTTATAATACATTATATATGTGTATATACATATATACACACAGAAACACTAAATGTTTTCCATTTTGGATGGGAAATAAATATGCAAAGTTGGCAAACAGTTTGCAAACAATGTTTCCTAGCGTGGTCAGGCCTTTAGAATTCACCAGTTTCGTGTTATTCCTTGTGTCCCTATGGCTGGTCGTAAGGTATAGACCAAGGTCCTTTAAATATACTCGGACCTTGGTATAGACTATAGCTGGTCGGTCATTCTCCGCCGTGTTATGAAGTCCCCAACAATCTCACATTCGTCTTGGAACGCCACACACTGTTCTAAGGGACTGAGATAATGGCGGTTATTATCAGTCGTTAAGGTTTCGGGAAAAGCTCATCTTCATTTGAACAAATGCATCCACATGTAAATTGTGTTCTTGTAGTAAAAATATGGAAGATGATGGATTATTAGAATTATTCTTTTTTCAGCACCATTGTTATTGTAGAATGTTATGATTGTTTTAACAAACAAAATTATCAAGACTCAAATAGATTTGTCAGACATTTAGGACAAATACCTTTCAATGTAATCGTTGAAAGTAGGGGTTGTTCGAAGGTCAAACTATTGATGCTCAATAAGAGGGAACCTGATAGAAATGAATGTATTTTGGGAATCCTGTAAATTATCTATGGCTGAGAACATCAGTGTGCAGAAAACGCGTATCACAAATAAATAAAATTATTAGCAAGGTAAGCCCGTTAGTATCGAGAATTTTATCAAACGAGACACGTGAAGTTCTCTTGAAAATAATATTTAAAAATCCACCTCAAGCACAGGAAATATGCAATTAAAACTGATGCGTCAGCAAACGAAGAAGTGGGAAGAAGCAAACAAATCTTTTTGGGATTCTTAATGGATTTCTTGCCATAAATACTAGACTCTTTGCTCTTATATTGAGGTTTCATGTTTTGTTGTTCTACCAGTGACAGCTTTATTCCTTTTAGGAATAGTAACAACTTAAAACACAATGTGATGTATTGCTAATGTTTTACGTTTGGGGTCAGAGGAAGCAATTGCTGCCATATGTTGTTCCTTCTAAAGCGTTACCTTTTTTTATATTAAAGTATAACAGTTCACTGTGTGTATTAAACGGTCGCAGTCTCTGTATCGACAATCACGAAGTGACGAATTATAGAAGAGAATTAATGGTGAAAGGAGATTATACAGACATATTATAATTAAGCGTTGATGTTTTTACTTACCGGGCCAAATCTTATCCGAGCACGACAGATCTAATGGATTATGGTCTCCTTCCACTACTGCTATTGCTGTTGTCTGTCAGCTTAGTAACTGACGACAACAAATATATGACAAGACTGAATAATCTTACCCCTGTTAGCTCCTTTTCATATGATTTTATCACTGTAACATTGGGTTTATGATGATCTACTATTTCTCAAGTTATGAAGCCGTTGATTTCCATCATAGGTAAAGACGACTCAAGTAACAAAAGAGAAAAATAATCTCTACCTATCCTTTTTACTCTTGGTCAGCCTTACTTGAAACCTATACGAAAATGTGGACTGTATCTGGGAATAAGAGACATCCCAGTACCATTTAGAAGTCCAATTCAATTCTCGTTCCTCCGTTCATGACTTTCCTACTTTCAAAACAACTGTAATCTTGAAAGGTTTGGAGCTGAAGAACTTAAAGTAAGAGGCAGGATTATGTTTACTTAATGAGCACACTGATCCTACTTCTATCCAGAAAGGCTTCTACAAACGTGACATCACGCGTCCCTTTTCTTCGGGTGCTTTTTCTAGTGTTGCTTTCAGGAATCTCACTTTGTTTCCCTTTTATCTCGGGATTGCGGTTTGTTGCTTTTCATGATTTCTCTCTCTCTCTCTCTCTCATGTGTAGTTATGTGATACTCTATTGATTTAATTATGATCTTGGCAGTTGCTACGCCATCTCTACCTATAGGAAAATTCAGTCAGTCATTATTCATTTGTCAGTTCCAGCGCATAAGACCCTACATACGATTTCTGGTTCTTGGAACTTGAGCCACATTTATTCTTCTTGTTCAATTTATTCCGAATGACAAATAAAAAGTCACCATTTCTTACTATTTATATAATCTGGAGGGGTAGATGCTAATACATACATACACACACACACACATATATATATATATATATATATGTGTGTGTGTGTGTGTGTGTGTAATATATATATATATATATATAATATATATATATATATAATATATATACATACATACTATATATATATAGATATATATATATATATATATATATATTATATATATATATATACTATAGTATAATATATATATCTCAGCGTGAAGGTGGACTATGGAAACGTTCTAAATTCATTATAATTCTTTATTTCCTACGTTTCGTAATGACTTCACTACACCCTAAGGAAATCTGCTAGATAATGAATAAAATTACTTTAAAATTACTCTAAAATTCAATAACATTCCCAGATTACAACTCAGATTAAAAAAAACACACAGAAACAAAAGCAAGACCGATGACCGCTAACCAACCTTATGCAAAGAAGGAAGAAGACAGTATTACAATACATAAATAAAAGTTAACTCAGGTACAGTTGCATAGAGGAGGTCTGGGTAATTAACTGAGGAACCAGTTGTTAATAAATAAGGATTCAAGAATGGGCAGTTCTTATGCATTACTTGTTTGGCCTATGATACGGAAATCACTTCTTTCGATATATGTTTAGCAATTTTTTAATTTTTCTAATTCTAATATAAGAAACTACTCAAAAAACTGCGGAACATATAATGAAAGAAGTAATTTATGTCATATATACATATACTTATATATATATTATATACAAATATATTTTATATACATATACAAAATATGCATACATATACAAAATATATACATAAATATAATATATATATATATATATTTATAATATATATATACATATACAATATATACATATTACATATATATATATATATACATATATAAAATATATATGTATATATATAAATAAAGGTTTTTTTGCCACGAAGGAAAAAATAAAAAAGCGAGTTATAGGCCGAGTACTTTCGGTCCTATTTGGACCCTTTACTGAGGCATACTGATTTTACAAAGAACACCATAGTCAAAAGAAGGCTTAATATACAAACTGACACTACCAGATTAGCCATAAGGGCGATTTTCACTCTACAGAGAGGAGGAGGAGTCATAGGCTAGCCACACCTTGAAGGATACCAGCAGTAAACAAGTGATTCTTCCAGAAAAATAGTACATTTTGAAAACAACACGGGAGCATATACAATTTAAACTACCGATGATTTTTACACAAAATTTTCCCAACAAAAATTATTATTAATGAAAACACGAAAGAAAATATAAATATATATATATATATATATATATATATATATATATATATATATATATATATATATATATATATATATCGAGCAAGAGAAAGAGGGAGAGAGAATATCGAACCAGAGAGAGAGAGAGAGAGAGAGAGAGAGAGAGAGAGAGAGAGAGAGAGAGAGAGAGAGAGAAATAATAACTATATACATGTGGGACTAATTTATTAGTTGTTCATTTATTTTGAGGTCCTTCATATACATCTTACAAATATATGGGGTCCAAATGGTACATTCCCATTACTCTGGGAATGTACCATTTGGACCCATATATTTGTAAGATGATGTTTATGAAGGACCTCAAAATAAATGAACAACTAATAAATTAGTCCCACATGTATATAGTTATTAATTCTCTCTCTCTCTCTCTCTCTCTCTCTCTCTCTCTCTCTCTCTCTGGTTCGATATTCTCTCTCCCTCTTTCTCTTGCTCGATATAATATAATATATATATATATATAATATATATATATATATATATATATATATATATATATATTCTTTCGTGCGGCCACCAGTGTCGATGCAACAGCTAACCGCTGTCTTGAAGAATTCTTCTCCAACACTAGTGACCATGGTTTATAATAGTCACTACCTCAACCTCGGGAACTGGATTTCCTCAACCATCAAGAACTCCAAAATAATCCTACTGCTGCTGCACTCGAGTGACTGCCCCGAGTACCGGTCGCTCTACTTCCCAAGTCCTGACTGAAGATATAGAAAACGAAGACTAACGTCACTTCGCTTTCAAGACAAACCACCGGAGGGCAGGTTAACAAGTGTAAAAAGGTGGTTTAAAGCTACATGCTTAACCTAACCTTCTGCATGCGATGTATCTAAATGGGTTTGTGTTTGCTAGGTCTGCAGTTGGCTCCCGGTCTATCGCCCATCTGTCTGTCTAGATGTCAAAGGGTATCAGTTACACTTCTGGGCTAAAAAAAAAAAAAAAAAAAGGAAGGAAAAAAAAAACGCGTGAGCCTAAATATTGGACCACTGTACCTTTCCAGCTCCAACCATTCCAGAGGAGGAAATGGCGTATGTTGAGAAAGTAGATATATAAATGCCTCTTCAACTCCACTCAAGTCTCCACGAATTTGGGAAACGGGACCCTCACTTGCGGCTACCAAATATTTTCGTTATGACGCGAAATAAACAATTTAATGATAGGGATAAGGGCACCAATAGTTATTTCAACACATACAACATGCGGTTAGCCATGATGTGAAACCCAAATGAAGTGAAAAAGAAAAATCCACACTCCATAAAATCATGTGTGGAAAGAACGTAGAAGCTCTCTTTTCGGATCAAGAAACTTCTTCAGTTGTTTTTTTATCGTTAACATCTCTTACTTCAGTCAAAATTTTCTCCGTACAAAAATTAACATTTGAGAGACTGCTATCATATGGCAACTTAGCCTAGCGGCAAATAAATAAGAATTAAATGAAAAAGTTTGTTTTCCTCCTCTTTGACCTTAATTGTTCAAACGCTTAGTTTTCTGTTTTTACATATTCCAATCCTCTTAGTTGGCTGCAACTTTTCAAAGTGAACCTAGACGCATACTAAAACAATTTTGTCTTTCAATAAAGTTTAAATTCTCTCTTTAAGAATTTGGTGTTACAGTTCACAGGTAAATGTTCTCATTGAAACCCAGATCACGTTGCACTTTTGTTCATTTATCTGCTAAATGTATTATTTCTATATTAAATTCATATTGCATGTGTTTTTTTTTTTTTTTTTTTTTTTTTTGCATATGAATATTACTTGAACTGTAACAAAATGTCAGGTATTGTTTAGGTTCCTCAAATATTGTTCTCAAGCTTGGTAACAACCCTTCGCACTTTGCCTGATTAGGAATATATATAGTACTTGTATCTACACAATGGTCTCTAGGCTAGACTTTGTGTCACTAGCAAAATCTGTATGTAAATCGCAATAGCCGTGGATAAATATTGTTGGATTTTAGAAATTACCCAAAATAAATAAATGCACTGACGCACTGGAAAGTCAATTTTAAAATTTCAGTGGATTTTCACCTTCGTGGCTGTTCCACAGATGAAGCCTAACGAGACCCTAAACACTAATTATGAAACCCGGGGATCGGTAGCGCCTCCATCATCTCCAAGACGAACATTCAGATTTCTAATATGGATCACTTGAACCACCACCTGCCGTCTGTGGCAGAGTCATATGTAGTCGTCAGATGCATTGTTTTCCTCTTCTTAAATGACCTCATTTCTTAATTAAAGGCATTTCTATTTTTTAGTTTTTTCTTACTGAATTGTTTACCATAATGCTATATTTGCAATATGTAAATGTAAGTAGGCCTTTGACTTTTGTATGCATACACAAATGCACACATTAATTCTCGGATCATTGCCTTTATAATCTTTGGCAACTATACTCTGTTTTTTTCCATCTGTCCACCCGCCTGTGGGGTTTGCGTATGGTAACAGTGCGTCCCGGTTCGCTAACTGTAAGTTTTAGGTAAATCAAAGGATATCTGGGTGTATATTTGCAACTAAAAAGTGTTTTAATAATTTACTGTATGCGAATTACACAGTTAATATTCGAGATAGGATATTGTTATTATTGTTGAATGTAAGCTTAATGTAACTATCTAAAGCCCGGGACGCAGTGTTACCATACACAAACACCACAGGCGGGTGGACAGATGGAAAAAAACTGAGTATAGTCATACTTTAATGCGTACTTAAGATCTTTTGAGACAAGAATAATTGCCAATATTATTTTCCTCCATCTGGTCGTAGCAATTATCGCTCTCACTTGTTAGAGGCAATGCATTAGTTATTATAAGAAACAGGCATTACATAGGAAAAGCATAAAAATCATTTTTATATTGCTAAAGTAACTGTATACAATACATGAAAATATTTACTGAAATATACAGATATAGTGAACATGAGGATTATGTTGATCGTTGGAATCAAATATAACTTGATATCCATGGGAATATATTCTTTTTTAGGTGTTAGCTCTTCTACATAATACGCGTTTAATCCTTATACATGGTCTTCTGTTATATGAAATTATGATGTAAATTTATTCTTATTTTTCTTTTATTATAATACTACTTCTTTAATACGTTTTCCTCACTAGAATGCTTCCTTTGTTGGCGCCTTGAATCTACAGCATTTTGCTTTACTATTACTAGTAATAATGATAATAAGGTAATGATAATGTAAACTTAAAGCCCGTAAAACAAAATGGGTTCAGGTGCGAGTACTGGTTACGGATTCAGATAAAATTAATAAAAATGTAATTGTTACATGTGAAGAGTCAAAGATCGCCTCAGTCCTCTACGTCCATCAAGCGTTATATAAAAAAATACTTGCCCAAATTTGATCACGATTTATATAGTATCTATATATATATATATATATATATATATATATATATATATATATATATATATATATATATATATGTATATTGATATGTATATATATATATATATATATATGTTAATGGGGGATTTCCCCCCCATTATTCATAAGGTAAGCGTGAGACACGAGCGGAAGGCAAACCCACACACAGCATTACTCACACAGCCTCTCTCTCTCTCTCTCTCTCTCGGCAATCCCTCTCTCTCACTCTCTCTCTCTCTCTCTCCACCTCTTTCTCTCCATTCTAACAGGTAATGAAAATGAGAGAGTTGCGTCATAACATTAACGTTTATTAACAACGAATAAATAAATCAATCAATCAAGTAATCCAGTCTTACAGACTAACTCAAAAAACCCCGTAAATGTAACTGTCTGGTCACCAAAAAAAGTCTACACCCCTCTCCTCCAGGAGTACCAGAACCGTCTGTTTCAAGATACAGAAAACACTCCCGGTAAGTACACACACAAGTTTAATATACAGAGGTTAAATATTGGATATCATCACAAAAATGTCAAACAGATAATAAGCCACTCTTTGGCTAAAGCACTTCAACACTTACCCAAACAACCGGACACTAAACACTATGTCACAGAAAACTCCCCCGGCGAATGCCACGGCATCTTGCCTGTGACTTGAAGCCCTCTGTCAAAATCCTCCCATAGGCTTGGGTATGACACTCTTAAAGGGAAGAGGCACACACGCACATACGAACACACAGTTCGTTAGCGCCTCGCAACACTAGTTGCATCCAGTTTCACAAAGGCACTTTGAGAAGAGTTAATAAACTCAGTACATTGACTTGTCGAACTAAGCATTTTTATCTCACGCCATCCCCAGAAACTCATTCATCAGCTACTCTCAGGTCGTCACCTCTACACTGTTCTCCACATTCCATAGGTCAAAGGGAACACATGGACAATATATTATTAATCAAAAACCCTAGGCCTTACAGATGCTCGGCCACCTAATATGCTAGCCCCCGCCTAGCAAAATTGCTTATAACACAAAACACTGGCCGGCTTAAAATAAAATATAAGTAAAACTGCACGTCTCTGGCATTATAAGATAAAGTCTTATCACGCTTTAATCTCCAAATAGCACTAGACGCATTTTCTCTCATATTTTCTGTATTTCTTGAATATCCCTCTTTGCTTGTCTGCAAGTAGCTGCACAGACAGCAACAGGCTATAGCAGGCTGTAGGAAGACGGAATGCCTCCCTCATTGTAGAAGACTTCTCACAACTTCTGCAGATCCCCAAAAGACACGCTGTAGGACTCTCTTGAACACCCACGTGGAAACTCTTGTAATCACCAAAAACGGCAGCATCCTCACGGCTGGTGGACGTCTTGCTGGCGTCGGGAAACGATTTTTTTTTTTTTGGTGTGTGTTAGTATGTCAGTCAAGTCTTTGGTCAATCTAAGAAAATTAACCCAGACATACTACTTCTATCAAACAATGATCTCAAAAGGTCAGAAATACTAACTGAACGTCTCCCAATTAACTCCCTTAATATGATTACTAAATCATAAGTCATTATCACAACTCTCAAAGAAAAAAACATCAAGTTCTCCAACTCAATTCTCCAAACTCTCACATCAGCACACACACAACTCAGAAATCACAGCAACTCCACGGACTTCTGTACTCACATTTCAAACTCGAATGTGCTCATAAGAAAAAAAAAGAAAAGATAAAAATCGCAATGAGCCCAAGGAAAAAAAAAGAATCTCGTAACACACCCAAACCCAAAAAATGTTCTCTCAAGCTCTGATATTTAAACAACCCACAAAGTCAGTAAAAATCTCCAACTTTTAACAGCAAAAACCCCTTTACTGCTCAATAATAATTAATCACAATGAGACTTAATGTCAAACTCCCTTTACTTAAGTAACAACCCTCGAAAAATTACATCTCCCATCCATAAAGAAATGCTATTTAAACTCAATCCCCAAATTATATCTCTCATAGGAAAAGGAAGAAAAAATATAAAAAAAAGGATAATCACAAATAAGTTTCCCCAATCACAAAATACATAACATATGTATAATATGCATAACTCCCGCGTTTTTCCCCAAGAAATGCTCCATGTAAAGTTATGGAATTTGCCAGAAAGCAAACTCTTACCCATGCGCTTTCGTGAAATGCTATTGTCAACATTTCCAGATATTGCTAAAATTCTGATCTATCATCATCAGAGGAAAAAAGTCAGCACACGGCTCATCACATCGCTTGTCAGCAGAAAAATCGCCTGCGGACGTATGCTCTAACATCAGCATAAGAATTGTCTAGTCAGACACATAAGTTTGGAAACTCATGATTCTCAAAAAAACGTCTAACAGACACATTTCACAGAATTAACTCCAGGATATGACTAATGTGTTCAAAAATTTGTCTCGGAGACTTATTCTCTCAACATGACTTTGCCCAAATTATATTTCTCCAAGAATAACACACTTGTGAACATAACAAATGCACACATCTCCAAATGACTCATAATGCAGTAACGACACTAGCCTCTAAATCGTCACGAAATCAAAGAGAAAGAACAACAGAAATCTCCTCTTGGCTCAAAAAAAACTCCATAACCACAAAAAAAAGGTCACCCGCCCAAGATTAATTCCAACTCCATATATTTCACCATATTAATAATAACACCACTCCGGTTATAAAAATATTTCCTCCATTTGGTTAAAAACCAACCCCATTATATTATTCTCTTTTATTTCTCCAATAGCCATATGTTAATAAAAAGAACAACACCACTCCAAGAATAGAGAATAATCACCTCTATTTCGGCAAATACAAAATATTTACCTCTATTTCCCCAATAACTCCATGTGGAACAAAACAAGGCTCCAAAAAATATATCTCCAGAAAAATGTGCACTCAAGGCAACTAACTCACATACTCCCAAATATTGCCCCATAATCTCCAAATATGTGTCTCCATTTGCAACAAAGATGGCTGCAAAATAATTGAACCAAACATAGCTCATACCACATTGGCAAATATCAAAAATGGCCAAAAATATATCTCCCATATATTATATCTCAAATTATAACTCCAAAATAATATATACCTCCAATTATAACTCCAAGTATATCTCAATTATAACTCCAATTCTCCAGAGAATAACTCAATGTTATAGTCAAAAACTATAAAAACTCTCTCCATTTAGCATAACTGCTAAAAAAAGGCAAAAACTCGGCAAATAAAACTGTCTAGAAAATTCTAGAAAAAATCACCAATGTGCCACAAGTCATTATAACAGAACTCCAAATTCACAGTGTCTTAGCAAAGACTTCTCCATATGTACTACGACATAGGCCACTAGAAAACTTAACCAAGTTTCCTATCTCTCACAAAGTTGTCACAAATACAACGAAGGTATTGTGCAAGAAAACTCACAATTTCTGGAACACAAATATCCAGAGAAAAAATGTAGTGCCATTACGTATGCATTCAAAACATGCAAGAAAAATTCTCCCATATATTACTCTATAGCATCAAATAGCTGAAACACAAACACGTTCCCGAACAATGACTCTAAGTCATGAACTGAGATAATATTCACACTAACTGGAGAGAAAAAATAAATTCAAATTCACCCTTGGTAAAAAAAACTTGTGTCAGCGATGGCTAATTTCCAAAAAAGGAGAAAAGAAAAATCAACGGCCTTGTTCACTATCTCCCGTAACTCACCAGATGTCAAGCAATTATCTGCTGAACTCATAAAAAAAGAAAAAACAAAAAAAGTGTGTTGTTAGTTCCTCCCAAAATTCAAAAAAAAATTTTACCACCCTTGATAGCATTACGGCACCCACGTATTAGTATATAAAAAATCAGTATCAGAAATATCACTATCAGCAAAATCACCAAAAAAATTGCTATCATCAAAATCATCAATATCAGTACAAAAAAAAAAAAAATAGCACCAATGTTAATGCTTGTCCATTCTCCAAGGAATTCAGCACAAAATTCAGCAAAAGTTCAGCAAGATTCACCACAATTCACCAAGATTCAGCCAGATTCATCAAGATTCAGCAAAACTCATCCCCGTGAATCACTGAAATATTCTCCAAAGTTACAAAAACTCAACAAATAACTAACACAAGACTTCTCCCATTAATTCATTGTAATAATTCTCCTTGAATAATTATCTGTAATAATTATCAACTAATCTCCCATGAAATATCTCAAATCTCTCGTAAAACAATTCTCCCGTAATGATAATTATACTTAAGCCACTCTCCCGTGACACATCTCAAGTATAATAATTATTAGTAATAACAATAATAATAACTCTCCATAGCAATAATTATCTTGCAAAGGTCTCAAGTAAGGGTGAAATTCAAATAGCATACAACAGTATTGCTGAATCGTATGACATACAATGTCTCCAGATGCAACACCATTTCCACACAACACAGATACAACACCAATCATCGGCATTTCAAAGTAATTTCTCCAACACAATAAAAAAAATAATCTGTGTATCCCCCTTATATTTGTGTCTTTCAAGGCACAAAGAAACATATAACACATCCCGTGCATGTTAACTACTTTTCCCCGCATTCACGGAAAAGGAAAATC
>NC_087213.1:38750636-38778136 GCF_015104395.2 Macrobrachium nipponense
TAATGATCATCATCAACCCTTCCGCTCCATATCCGTGACTACTCAGACATCGCATACGCCATCTTGGTCGAGAGCAGCGTTAAGGAAAAACTGTTATTTTCAAAATTCACCTCACCGATAACGAAAACTTGAAATGTATATATGTAGAGAACATCTTCTGCTTAGAATGACTTTTTCTTTCATTTCCCAAAAAAGGCGCACTCATAATGGGGCTATTCAGTTAGGGCTCTAAACCAGGACTGCTGAAAGTTCATAATGATGGTTGGCCTTGAGGCCTATGTGATATGTCTGCTGATATAGTTCCAGTGACAGCACCAACAGCGATGGATGAATATACTGTGAATGATTCACTATGATTTGCTAAAGAATTCGCTATTTTGAGTCTGGGAGGTTTTATGATGGCTGTTTTGATGTCTGTTTCAATAATATTCCTTTGACAGAGAATAGATATTTGCACCGATGGATTGTTTGGTGATAATTATGTGGATGACATTTAGCTGTTATTACAAAGCCCAAGTCATGTTGAAATCTTTTCAGGTTTTCGGAACTTTAAACACCAAGATATAAGGTTTGCGAGTGAATAATGAATAAATAAATGACATTCACGGGCCTGTGTACAAAATCCACATCCTTTATTCATTTACAGCCAGTAGTAAAGAAATCACGTCTGCACACTTACACTGAGAGCGTATAATCTCTGCTCTAATTACTTCAACCTTTACAAAGAACCAACTCACAAGAAAATCTACATTATGCTCTCCTTATGATTTTACAGAAATATACATAGGAAAGATAATCAATAGATTCATGCTGCCATCACAAGAAAGCAAAACAACTGCGTCTTGGAAGGATGGTTTACTGTTCCTTCTTATGAGCACAGTCTTACAGTAAGAAACCATATTCTTGAATTTTAACCGCAGGTTTTTGTTATCGATTTTTTTTCCTCCTCCTATTTGTGTGAGGAGCTTTTTTTTCCTTTTTTTAAATGTAAAAGATGAGGTTTCAGACGACCTTTGTTCGACAGTCGTATATGGATATAAGTGCATATCTGCCGTTTTGCTTCAAGTGTACTTTTATAAAAGTTCTCTCACATGTCAATCTTGTTGATATAGTAATTTGTTCTCTACACACATACACACATTTATATATAGATAGAAAGATATGTAGATAGATAGATAGATATCAATACAACCTTTTCTCTTCGAGGAAGCGTTTTCAAATGAATTTACTCTTCTTCAGGGCTATCAAGCCTTTTTAGCCGTTTGTGACTCACCACACTACCTAATTCCTAGGTACATCATTATTCACTGCTTAGATCAGTTGAGGCTTTGTGCGGTTCCACAGATCGTTCTTAAATCGCTGTCTTTCCCCCATGAATCGAACTCAGAACCGTCGTTGATGAAACAAATATTATGACCATTTCATTAGCCAGGGATCTTGAACAGTCTTCCTTCCATGAACTTGAGGATACGTTCTTTGATTTGGAAACCTGATAGTATTCAAAGAGGAAACACGCGTAAAGAATTCGTATTTGCAATACATCGACCTGGCACCGCATATGCGATACCTCTTCAACCTATCGAATATGAAGCCTTCAGATTAATAAAGGTCGCCTCCCAAACGGTTAGGGAAGGCAAGATGCCCAGAATTCTTTGCTGAAAAAAGGTTAAAACACGAACTAATACCATTACTTAGGCCTCTTTGAGTATCATTGCTCGTGATGTGGACGCAATTGTATCAAACAGAAATATCCTTGTATCTTCTTTCGTTTATATATGATATTTTTTTATCGGGATTCAAGTAAATTATATCAGTTAAACAGTATATTATATCTTTGAAAAAGTAAACAGTTTTCTTAAAACGATAAAATGAACAAATCCCTCTGCATATTCAGCCATGATGTTAAGAGAAAGTGAAGTTAAATGAATTCCTACTCGATAAAAAAAAGATGTCACTTATTCTTAAACCGATGAGATTCTACCAGGAATATAATGACAAAAACAAATCCCCCACAAGTTTTATTGGAAGAGAAAACTTATTTAAATAAACTACCACCAATTAACAAACAAAGTCCCCCACAATAAGAGGGTTTATCTAATTACGCTGATAATGATTCCCGTTGATAGATCAGGAAGGCCTAACTGTCATCTTCAAAAGGTTGAGCGGTTTGCTGAGCACATCACCTAACCACTAAAAGGCTTTCACATTAGAGATCCATTCTATGGGGTCCAAATATACTTCTGTAGTTACCTATATTTAAAGAGCAAAATTAGGACGAAAAGAATATTCTGACTCATTTTAAAGAAAAAGTGTATTTACGAAGATCAAATATGGTATACAATAAACAGTGAAGTTCATATTTACATTCTTTACTAGTTCTTTCAATGAAATTATGTTTGGTATTCTGTAGAAAGGGTCTCTTATGGGAAATCTTTTTTAGTGGTTAGATCATATTTACACACATAAGCGTACTATATATATATATATATATATTTATATATATATATTATATATATACTATATATATATATATATATATATATATATATAAATACATGTGTATATATATATATATATATATATATATATATATTATATATAATCTATATACGTTATATGTTAAATATGTAGTACACACATTTTCACATTATCATGATCAACTCGCCAAGGTGACCTAGTCATGATTATGGTATCGCGGGTTCGTTTCCCGCTACCAAATATCATGATTTCTTCAAATTTCTTTGAAGTTGGAGCTCAGGGCTTTCTAGTGACAAGTTTATCCTAAAAAGAGCAAAGAATTTGAGAAGTTGAGAGTGCCTGATGGCTATTACAATTTCATATGTATCTGGTAAAAATTACTAGTAGATGCTACACACACACAAATATATATATATATATATATATATATATATATATATATATATATATATATATATATATATATATATATGTATATTTACTAGCAGCTGTACACGTACTTCGGACACCTTATTGAATGCACATTCACTTCACTTCTAAATGACCTGGACGTACATCTTTCCCCAGTCAGTTCTACTGCTTCACTGACCGGCTCAGTCAGGCCCCGCTGATGCACAGCAGGTGCGTACATGTTGCAACATGTTGCTCTGGAAAGATTTTCATCACGAGGTCCCCCTTAAATGGCCCTTGATAAAACTCAACTACAGTTAAATTCTGATATTGACGCTAACTGCGTTTGTAGTAACTTATGTTAACTCATGGTACTAAATTTGAATGCTCATCTTTGACCGTCTGGGCCCTAATTCTTAAAAGGGGTGTGTCGTGCCACTCGCTGCTATCAACGGTGGGCTATGTTGGATATGACCCCTTCTCCCATGGTTCACAAGGGGTGTTTTATGCCCCCCACATTGCGGGAATCCTTTTTGTATCTTTAGAAACAATTCTACACAGATGTCAACTCCAAAGGTTGTAAAAAATGAGGGGGTATGATAAAAAGGGTCATGACCCCCTTTGAAACGGCCCTAGAATTTCGAATTTTGACTTAAACCTTTCTTGGGGGGAGGGGAGTCTATGGTAAAAATCTGGTAGCTCTAGCTATCAACTCCGACAGTTGTAAAAAATAAGGGAGTACGAAAAAGGGCTTGTGACCCCCTTAGAAACGGCTCTCGAATTTTGACTAAAACCTTTCTTGGGGGGAGGGGAGTCTAAGGTAGAAATTGTGTGGCCATAGCTGTCAACTCCGAAAGTTGTAAAAAAATAAGGGGGGTATTACCCCTTTAGAAACCACTCTCGAATTTAGGATTTTGACTAAAACCTTCCTTGGGGGTGGAGGGAAGGTTGTGGCGTGCATAACGAACGACAAACAGACAATCAAAGAATGTCTTATATATATATTATATATATATATATATTATATATATATATATATATATATATTATATATATAATAACATTAAATAGTACAGCCTACCCTTTCGTAAGTTAACGCTCATCGAAAAGGGCGAAGATTTTCAGTTAGGCTAAACTTTTCCTCATCACTTATTCATTATTGTGCCCGGTTTGAAGTCAAATCGGAACAATGTAGAAAAACACATCTCTAACAGCTTTTTAAATTTCCCATATTTGGATTAATAAACTTTTCTATGATGGTAAGCTTTTGTTGTACCTGGTAAGAAAGAAGGGGAATGTATTCATGTACGTAGTCCTTTGCTGATTTGACCTCGCACCAGCCTTGCCCAGTCATAATGTCAATCAGTGTCAACAAAATAGTAGACGATACTCACGTCAGACCCCGACAATGGTTATCAGGTTTTCAGTTTAGTAGTCAATAAAATGTTGGAAGTGAGAAATGGCAGAAACGTATTTAAAAAAACCATTAAAATATTAAGAAAATAATTAAAGACACGACAGAATACCAATTTACCATATAAATACAGGCCCTGGCTATAGGTCCGGTAGGAATTTAGAGGTGGACTAGGTTTATCTTCTGATCCCTGGCTATAGGTCCGGTAGGAATTTAGAGGTGGACTAGGTTTATCTTCTGATCCCTGGCTATAGGTCCGGTAGGAATTTAGAGGTGGACTAGGTTTATCTTCTGATCCCTGGCTATAGGTCCGGTAGGAATTTAGAGGTGGACTAGGTTTATCTTCTGATCCCTGGCTATAGGTCCGGTAGGAATTTAGAGGTGGACTAGGTTTATCTTCTGATCCCATTAGGGAACACTTAATTAAAAGAAGGTAAAAATCTTGGGTAGACGTCTGGCAAACCGATCATAAAGTTTTCAAAACCCCTTTTGTTTTTTTTAAAGTTAGGCGCATGACCTCTTATAGAATTTTTCTAGTATGTTCTTGCCACTATATACATATTTTGCAAAGTAGACATTAAATTTCCTTCAATTATCAATTATTCAATTATCTGAAACAATTTGGTTTACCTGAAATTTTTTGGGGTGTGGGAATTATTGAAATTCTATTTTATTTAGTATTTTTATTTACAAAAGTAATGACCAAAATCTTCAAAATTATACAGCAGTGGCCATGCATACGAAATAATCTTAATTTTATAGTAACATAGTATTGTCTAATAGGATTTGCTGATTTACATAAATATCTAAGTTTTTACTGTAATTGGAATTATAAGCAGTTCGAAATTCATATACAGATTCAAACGATCATATTTCTTGTGAAACTTAGAAATGGATTGATGCTGAATAGTCCACTTTTGCATAACGCAATAAAACTTGGTTTTCTTTTGTAGCGACAACATGCAAAAGCATATGCTGATATTAACAGAAATTAATCAAATGATATATTTTTATTAGATTTGATTATGAATATATATTCATAATGGAGTGACCATTGAATTTTGAATAATTTTTAAAATAAAGAACTGATTATAATGCATATGCAATGCAGCTAATAATCATATCTTCAGGCATCTCACTGATACAAGAATCAGGAATATGAGATGAATCAAGGTCACTGACTTTCCATCCAGATTCCAATGGATCTAATGGTTCAACTGTGATACATGTGTGTATCACGCAAAATGATCGTCTCTGGTGACCTTGCAAAGAAGTGCTTGTGCAAGGCAGATTTTCCACTTTGACCTTGGTTCTAAAACCTTCACAAGGTATTCCTCGGCAAGCTTGAAGGATGGGGTAGTGGGAGGAAGATGTTGACCAAATTTAGACAGGTTGAGCCTTGAGGGCAGAAAGCTTAGTGCCTATCCTGCTTGTCACGTCTGATCCCGCAATAAATAAAATGAGCAGCCAAAAAAACATCTTTAGTAGTACCTAACTTACCAACAATAGTATGAATTAGTATGATTTCTGATGCAGATTTTCTCATCCAAAGTAGAGTCCATTATTATTAAAATGATCATAGAAATGAATAAGAATAACACAAACATCTATGTCGTTAGAAAGCACAATAACACGTTGCATCCCTTGTTTGACTGCATGAAAAGCAGGAGGAATAATACGCAAGTCATCTTCAACATTCACTGCAAGTGAATCATGGAGCTCCGTGATGGACCCATCCTTTATTACTGATGCTGCTATTAGTCCACTTTCCAAAACCCTACCACTTAGGGTAGTTTGCTATTGTCGATTGATTGCTACGGTTTTCATATAGTCCATAAAGGCTTCTGGAATCAAAACTTTGTTGTTATTTGATGCCCAAAACCGTTTCATCTGTACAGGAAGTTTTGTAGCGATACTGATGGAAGTCAGTGGTATTGTTTCTACAGATGATCGTCTATCCCCTTCACTATTTTTGATAGAGCATTTAAGGTAGCCCTCAAAGTTTTTAAAGAGGTCTTCAAAATGTGTTCTTACTTTTAAGTGGCAACTTACGAAACTGATTCATAGCATCTATCTCGTTATGGTGGTTTTCAAAATATCTTCTTTTTCGAAATTGCTGTCTTTAGGTACGAGTGTCTTTATCAGTTCGAACATGAGCGCAGATTTCGTAGTCTTGGTAGTCACACCATTCTCATCAAATAAGGATGACGGTGAAATATCATGAGTAAGAATTTGTGCCATGTCAATTCCTCTTTTGTAATGCTAACTTTCCTATAAGCCAACAAATGATCTCTTTTAGCATTTTCCACAGTTTGCTTTTTCTCCTGCATCCTTGATTGCTGTCAAGATATAGCCGAAAAAGTGGAAAGTTTTTGCTGATGTATAGTTCCTGAAATTGTTATATTCTTCCTTAAAAACCCTCTCCTCTCGATACATGTCGAGTCCTTCTTGTGCTGTCGTAAAAAAATTTAGTAATTTATGGGCATTTAATTCTGAAACACGCTCGTTAGTTATCAATGTTGTGCTCTTTTTCGCTTGTTCCAAGGTAGGGGTTTTCTATATTTTCAACATACAAGAACATTTGTTGGATATTGAATTCAGTTTTACATCTGAGAGTCCCTGTCAACTCATGATGCATGATTAATCAATAGCCTTCCGGTGTAACATTGAGGAGCTCTTGAAACTTTTTTTCTTATGAGGAGGATCTCGTGACAAGAGAGTTCCCATTTCCTTTTGTTTGGCCAATGATTCCTCCACTTGATTTCTGAGATCAGTCTATCGTATGTTCAGGGCCATGTCAATACCTACAGCATTGAACTTTCCTTTCGTTCTTCGAACAACAAAGTGCCCTTTCTTGAATTGTTCACAAACTTCAGGGTGATTGGCCTCCAAATTAAGCATTTGTTCAAATAACAGAGAACCCCATCTCAAATGACATTCTTCAAATTTTACAGATAGAGAGATACAAGAATCCGTCAAGATATTGACACTGACCTGAAGTTTGAACCCGTTCATCTGTGAAAATATGTCATGTTTTCAATGTTTCTTCTGATGCCACTATCAATTGTTGGAATTTACATTGATCATCTTCTGTGTTTCAATTTTTCATTACACTGATTAATCATCAACCATTGCAGCAACATCTGCTTCATCCCCATGAGTACCCAAAAAAGCTTTCCATTTAAGCCTTTCCATCACCTCACATAGTTGCTGACTTTCGAAAACCACTCGTTGTTACCTTTTTACCAAACACATGGTTTTCAAAAGGACATTTTCTAACCCACTACTAATTAGATATTTCCTAATACATGTAAGTAGTATTTTCGTCATATGGAAAGATCCCAGCAACAGTACAAGGTCAGAGAATCCATTTGTAGCCAGCTGAATTTCTGATGCTATGTGGAAAGCACTCTCATCACAAGCTACTGTAAGAGGAGGCCTTGAAAGTTCTTCATGCATCAATAAACACTATTATATGCTGTGACTGGGTAGGGCAATATTGGAAGAAAACCTGCTTGCTTCATTTGAATATTTGCCTAAGATAATAGCATGAATGCCAGACCAAGAGAAAGTAGTTTGGCATTCAATCCGCCAATTGCCTGCAACATGCTTACAACAGTCTCTTCTTTTGTGATTTCATCGTAAGACGAAATATTTGAGTGTTCAGAGACTGTAATTTGGTGGAAGGGCAACAGGTGATGTTGGTTTGCAGTATCTTCTAATCTGTTGACATGTTAGTAAATGAAATATAGGATTACCAAGTATATAGTCCATTGCTGATGACAGCTTTGCTTTACCAGGAATTTTGTCGGAAGCTTCTTGAAATAAGACCATACAGTATCATGTGTTCCCTGCAGACCTGAAAGACTTGCATCTTCATGGTCAAAATTATCCATAGGCCCTTTTAGTTTTTACTTTTACACATTTTTTGCTATGAAGTTATCTTATTTTATAAGAAACACTGTAAGGAATCTAAAAATCAATAGAAAATATTGAAACCTGGATTCAAAAAACAAAATAATACTTGGAAATTCTACACAAGCGCCTAGGCATAATTTTTAGGAACAAAATATAGGCTAGACAGCTTATGAATGGGTTGCCAAATGTCTACCTAAGATTTTTACCTTTCTTTAAGTGTGCCTTAAAATGATCTGAAGGAAAATTTAGTCCACCCAAAGATTCCTACGGGTCCTATTGCCAGGGCCTGGACTATATACAGAAAACCAACGTTCTCACTTTCATACACACTACTTTAGTTATCATGATATTTCTATCAAGATAGGTGTAGCCAGCAACCTATTCTTAAGAGCCTTACGAATTTCTTCCCCAGATTACCTGAAAAAGGAATTTGAACTAATTCGTAAGCAGCTTTCGTTTTTAAGGTATTCTAACCATATAATTAAGAAAGTGATTCATAAAGCAAATGTAATTTTCTACTCATCTCCTCAACATAAGACCAGAGAGATACCCAACAATAAAATAAAAATCCTACACCTGGACAGGATTAAGAGTGTGACTCAGACTCTGGGAAAATCTAACCCTTTTGACTTTACCTACCCAAATACATAAGCTAAATCCCTGACTAAAAGCTAATGAAAGACAATCCCCAAGGGCAAAGGAGCATACAAAATCCCATGCCTGGATTGCTACCAATCTTACATCGGTTTTACAGGAAAATCACATGGACAACATAGCTCAACTATTTTTAACCATATAAATATCCATAACCACAGAATAAATTGGAATTTGTAACATATAATCTATGGCAGCAAATGTCGGTACAAAAGCCAGGTGATACAGTCAGCTTGGATTAAACAAAGACAGGTAACAAAGATCTCAAAGGGACCTGGGATTCAGGTATCATAAGATAAAATCTTCCTTCAACCAACGCTTAAGAAGATTAAAGAGGAATTATTAGGGAGTGACCTAAAATGACTAAATGTGGATGGATCTCTTAGTATAAATACTGTCTTTTCTGTAACATTTTTCATTCATTACCTATGTGAAGAGCAGTCTCTGAAATATAATATGTACTTTCTATATTTTGGCATTTTCATATAGGCTCCTTTTATTAGATGGAATTCTGTTGTAACAGAACATTTTTACCAGTTTTATATATATATATATATATATATATATATATATATATATATATATATATATATATATATATATATATATATATATATGGAAGTGGAGGTCAGAATTGATATAACATTATAGGCTCTCAGTTGGCCGAGTCGGCAACGTCAATGTCCGTTCTGATTTCATTCCCGTCCACTGGACGGTGGTTCGATCCCATGAGGGAACGAAATTATTATCAACTAAAAATTCCCCTTCGGTACATATATGAAAATATATAAATTCCGAAAGTAGAGCGAATCAGATATTAAAGGACATTTGTAGCTCGAATGATTTATATGAATCACGGTGATGTCATAGTTATTCATATACCTATAATATATATATATATATATTTATATATATTATATATATTATATATATATATATATAATCTATATATGTATATATATATATCTATCTATATATATATATATATATATATATATATATATATATTAGATATACACATGTGTGTATGTAGATTTATGTATGTATACACACACACACACACACACACATATATATATATATATATATGTATATATATATATATATATGTATATATATGTATATATATATATATATATAAATGATGATTATAACATCCGTATTAACGTTGCGCATACGTAGTACAGACGCTCTGTATACTTTAAGTAAAGTTACGGTTGAAAACACAAAAGGCCCGGAAGTGCCAGTCACCTTATTGAAATATCTAAATTGTTATAGATCTGTATTTCACTCCTTTGTCTCAATTATTCTCGAATCCGCGCCTTCAAAGTCAGCCATTTGATATTAAAGTGCGCTTTTTATTATTATTCCAAAAATTACTTCCAAAATGGTGTGTGTTTACCAATATGTATTTATACCATTAGATCATCTATCGGAAAAAATAGACATATATTTCGTATCCTTTTACCACAAATTTTTATGATTTTTATGCGCTTAGTCAACATTTGTCATTAAGCATGGATGAGTGCCTTGCTTTCAATTCCACTTGCAATGCAGTGTGTGATGAGAGATGGACACACACACGCACACACTAAATATGTAGCTATTAGTCTTATCAGTTAGTAGCAATTATGAGCGAAATGGAAGATTCGGACGATGCTTCCTCTCCTCCTGTGAGAGCACAAGCTTGAGTCATGCAACGCCAGATCCTGAATTGCAGTTTGACATGTAAAATTCTCACAATGGCCGCGATTTCTGTTTTACGCAGACTGGCCAGTATTCTCTGAGGTGAACAGTGTTTTCTCATGTGTGAAAACCATTTCATCGGGTGTTCTTGCGAATGGTTGGCTACGGACCCCGTTCACACGAGGCGGAAACCGCGGCGGAATCCGCGCGGATGCAAAAAGTGGTGACCGTACATATGGTGGATTACGCGTGGTTCATTCAGTATCGGTATGGAAGTGGAGGAAATAACAGGCTTACGTTATCTTCAAAATACTGTACCCAAAACTGAGAGGATATGAGCCCAGATTATTCGTTTATTTCAGAATGGCCACCGAATAAGGATGGTGGTTCATCAAATAACATAACGCATTCATTTATAAGTAATTATAAGTACAGACACCCACACACATGTATAATGTATATATTATATATGTGTATACACTATATACATCTGTGTGTAGATGTATGTACTCATGATTACATATAAATGATCACACTCTTCATTATCTTATTTGGTGAACAATCATCCTTATTAAGTATAATTAATCGTCAAATTATTTAATGGTCATCCTGACACTCACACACACGCACACACACACACACACACACACACACACACACACACACACACATATATATATATATATATATATATATATATATATATATATACATATATGTGTGTGTGTGTGTGTGTGACAGGGAATATGTGAAATCCAGGAATTCCGAAATCCCTAGGGCAGTGTTTTCAACCTGTGGGCCATGGCGGGTTCTGAGGGGGGCCATGACACGAGCATCTTTAAAATAATATTTAAAAGTGAAAAATCTAGAAATAATGAAGCACAAAATGTGAGAGAGAGAGAGAGAGAGAGAGAGAGAGAGAGAGAGAGAGTGTGTTGTGTGTGTGCGTTAGATCAGTAATGTATACTGAGCACTGTCCTCTTCTATTTTACCAGGGTTTCTTCAATCACTTGTAACATGGCAGATGGAAAGAAATCTAAAAGAAGTTTCTGTGGGGAATATATACAATATGGGTTTACTTCATTTATTGATAAGGGTGCGGTAAAGGGTCAGTGTGTTTTGTGCCAGAAAGTACTCGGTAATGATTCCTTGAGGCCCTCAAAACTGAAAAATCATCTTGACAAGACTCATCATGAACATTCTGGTAAAGACGTGAATTTCTTCAAACGTCATAAATGAATGTAGCTTGAAACGAATGAAGGAATGTACTCAAGGCTTCATATGAGGTATCACTTGAAATAGCTAAACAGAAAAAACCTCTTACCATTGGCGAAACTCTTATAAAACCTTGTGCTTTAAAGATGGTTAACCTTGTTTTGGGGGGTGATAGTGAGAAAAAATTCAGCAAATATCACTCTCTGACAACAGTATCAAGACGCATTGAAGAAATGTCTATTGATATAAAAGAACTATTGATCAGGGAGATAAAAGATGCTGGCTTATTTGTTTTGCAGTTAGATGAGGCCACTGATGTTTCATCTTATTCACAACTTCCTGTATTTACTAGATACGCTCATGAGGGAAAATTTAAAAAGGAATTTCTTTTCTGCCAGCCACTTGAAACTACCACCAAAGGTGAAGATATTATGAAAGAGGTAACAAACTATTTCAGTGAGTTAGGACTATCATGAAAGAATGTGTGGGCAGTGTGTACTGACGAGGCACCTGCCATGTTAGGTTCAAAATCGGGTTTTGTGTCTAGAGTTAAAGAGATTGTTCCTGAGGTTACAGTGACTCATTGCATGATCCAACGTCAGGCACTTGCATCTAGAACCCTCCCTAGGGAACTCCAGGCCATCTTAGACACCGCTATAAAGATAGCCAATTATGTAAAATCTATGCCTGTGAACACTCGTCTTTACAAACAATTGTGCTAAGATTTAGATTCTGAGGATCAGCTTCTGCTTTTCTACACTAAGGTTCGATGGCTATCCAAGGGCAATGTCCTGAACAGAGTTTTTGAACTTTGAGAAGAGCTAAAGATGTTTTTGGATATGCAAGATAAGAAGCCTATTTTTTTCTATGATCCACTTTGGGGAACACGTTTAACCTATTTAGCTGACATATTTGACCAGCTTAACAAATTTAATTTCAAACTTCAGGGTAAGGACACAACAGTAATTCACTGTGTTGACACATTGCGAGCTTTTGTTGCCAAGATGAAGAACTGGTCCAGGAAAGTTAGCTCTGGTAATTTTGCTAGTAATTTGTAAGGAAGAGAAGAGGAAACAGAATCTTGCCTCTAAAATTAAATAACCAGTCACCTTCAAAATTTGTGCCAAGAATTTTCCGGGTACTTTCCTGATCTTGAAGAAATAGATCTGTCATTTGTGAGAAACCCTTTTAATGAAGAACCAGATATTATTCCTGAGTCTGACCAAGATGAATTTCTAGAAATGAAATTTGATTCTAATATCAAGGTTTTTTTTTTAAAGAACATTTTATACAGGAATTCTGGTCACAAGCAAATGTATCATATCCTAGAGTTGGGATGATTGGGCTAAAAACCCTTCTACCTTTTGCTTCTACTTACCTTTGTGAATCCGGGTTTTCTGCTTTATTACAAATAAAAAGAAAAACAAGAAATCGCTTGGAGGTGGAGCATGATACGAGTTGTGCATTATCTACAACTGTCCC
The DNA here is from genome assembly GCF_015104395.2 of Macrobrachium nipponense. NCBI lineage: Eukaryota > Metazoa > Arthropoda > Malacostraca > Decapoda > Palaemonidae > Macrobrachium > Macrobrachium nipponense. The sequence goes on from NC_087213.1 coordinate 38,763,874, forward strand.
ACAAATTGATAAACTTCTAGTTAAAAAGCAACCACAACCATCACACTAGCTACCAAATCTATGCAGTATTTTTGTACCAACAATAAAATACTATTATTTTTATTTCTATAATTGTTGTACAAGTGTAAAATTAGTTTTTTTTACAATACAAATAGACAAATTTTATTTACTATAAATGCATGCTAGTGCTTAACTTCATAAGTAAAAAAGTGGAATTTTAGTTTTTATGTCAATGTCCAAAATTTATTTAAAATACTGTTAAATGCAGGCCAGTACTTATTTTCATAAGGGAAAAAGTATTTTGAGTTATTATTACAATCCATAAAATTTAATTACGCAAATATATACTGGAAAGTGTTTAATTTCATAAGTGAATACATGTCCTTTGAGTTTTGATTACAATATATATGAGTTATTAACAGTGAATAAAGGCCAACATTTTCTTCCAATAATGAAAATGTAAACTAATGAAGTGCTCTAAAGAAATAGTTCCGTAAATGATAATGTAAAACTAATAAAAGTGTTCTAAAAAACTATAATAAAATTCTATTATTATTTTGTACACAATTTTGAAGGGCAATGGGCCACGACTACTTAGGAATGCCAAAAATGGGCCATGGGCACAAGAAGGTTGAAAAACACTCCCCTAGGGCATAAACGAAATAACCAATTCGCTCAAGAACATTTGATCACAGAGAGCTAGTACTAAACACAGCGAAATACATTTGACTTCCCACGGGCTAGTACCAAAAATGGCGAAACATATTTTACTCCCAGGGGTTAGTACTAAACATGGCAAAATACATTTCACACCCCAAGGGCTAGTGCTAAACACAGCAAAATGCATTTGACTCCCCACGGACTACTACTAACATGGTGAAATACATTTGACTCCCCAGGGGCTAGTACAGTAAGTTCCAGAAGTGAAGCGACAAATCTCAGAATTGATCGTACTTCTTTAGAAACTGGGGGGTTTGCCAGTTAGTATATTTTATTCCAATTATTGTCATCCTATTTATCTGATAACACATATCAGTGATTACCTGCATAAGCGCAGAAAGTATTTCCCCCAGGAAATGATCAATATTAGTTCAACAATTGTTTATTAACAGAAAAAAAAAAATTTCCCCAAAGAAATATCTGCGGCTCTCAAAGTGTGATATCTAGTGTTCACCATAGAGTGGCAGCAGGAACCGAGTGCATAAGCACTGGACTAATATTTGTAAATTAACTTTCTTCTTTTATAGCGCTATATCGAAAGTTATTATGATTTCTTTTTATAAAGCACAGAGAAGTTTAGCATCTGATTAAATGAAATATAAATAAGACACAAGTTGGTGTAAATGGTTTAGCATTGGTTACATTGTTAGGCCTATTTTAAGAGTCAAGGAAGTATATTTTCCAGCTTCTTGGTTAATAATTTCATCGAATTTCTCAATTGTGCTCATTTTTGCATGTGGAATTGCGTTCAGGGTCGGACCAAACAAGTATTTTCGTAGGTTTCCACCTTTTTTTTTTTCAGTACATAAGTAAGACTATTCTTGTCCATACGATCCGGAGTGTGAATATGCTTGGCGAGCATTATTTTAATTCGAGTATCTCCTGTTATGCTCTCTCTCTCTCTCTCTCTCTCTCTCTCTCTCTCTCTCTCTCTCTCTCTCTCTCAGGACCTTTTTAACTAGTCAGGAATAACCAGAGGTCTGTTTTAAGAATCGAGCAATAGGCCTATTGGTCATGCTCGGGTGCTTCGAAATATATTGGACTCCACAGTGGCTTGTACTAAACATGGGGAAATACATTTGACTCCCCAGTTGCTAGTACTAAACATGGGGAAATACATTTGACTCCCTAGTGGCTAGTGTTAAACATAGGGACATAAATTTCTCTCCCCAGTGGTTAGCACTAAACATGACAAAATACATTTGACTCCAAAGTGGCTAGTACTAAACATGGGGAAATATATTTAAGTCCCCAGTGGCTAGTACTAAACATGGGGAAATACATTTGACTCCCCAGTAACTAGTACTAAACATGGCGAAATACATTTGACTTCCCAGTGGCTAGAACTAAACATGGGGAAATACATTTGATTCACAGTGGCTAGCACTAAACATGGGGAAATATAGTTGACTCCACAGTGGCTAGAACTAAACATGGCATAATATATTTTACTACCCAGTGCCTAGTACTAAACATGGCGAAATACATTTGACTCACAGTGGCTAGTACTAAACATGGGGAAATACATTTGATTCACAGTGGCTAGTACTAAACATGAGGAAATACATTTGATTCACAGTGGCTAGTACTAAACATGGGGAAATACATTTGACTCACAGTGGCTAGTACTAAGCATGGGGAAATACATTTGATTCACAGTGGCTAGTACTAAACATGGCGAAATACATTTGACTCACAGTGGCTAGTACTAAACATGGGGAAATACATTTGATTCACAGTGGCTAGTACTAAACATGGGGAAATACATTTGATTCACAGTGGCTAGTACTAAATATGGGGAAATACATTTGACTCACAGTGGCTAGTACTAAACAGGGCGAAATACATTTGACTCACAGTGGCTAGTACTAAACATGGCGAAATACATTTGATTTTACAGTGGCTAGTACTAAACATGGGGAAATACATTTGATTCACAGTGGCTAGTACTAAGCATGGGGAAATACATTTGATTCACAGTGGCTAGTACTAAGCATGGGGAAATACATTGGACTCACAGTGGCTAGTACTAAACATGTCGAAATGTATTTGACTCACAGTGGCTAGTACTAAACATGTGGAAATACATTTGACTCACAGTGGATAGTACTAAACATGGGGAAATACATTTGACTCACAGTGGCTAGTACTAAACATGGGGAAATACATTTGACTCCACAGTGGCTACTACTAAACATAGCAAAATACATTTGACTCACATTGGCTAAACTAAACATGGGGAAATACATTTGGCTCCACAGTGGCTAGTACTAAACATGGCAAAATACATTTCACTCCACAGTGGCTAGTACTCAACATGGGGAAAATACATTTAACTACCCAGTGACTATACTCTGTCCATCCGCCTGTGGTGTTTTTGTATTGTAACTGCGTCCCGGGCTTTAGATAGTTACATTCAGCTTACATTCAACGATTATAATAATATCATATTTCGAATATCAATGGTGTAATTCGCATACAGGAAATTATTAAAACACTTTTCAGTTGCAAATGTCACCCAGATATCCTTTTATTTACCTAAAACGTACACATAGCATAACTATCTAAAGCCCGGGACGCAGTATTACCATACAAAAACAACACAGGCTGATGGCCAGATGAAAAAAAAACAGAATATAGTACTAAACATGGGGAAATATATTTAAGTCCCCAGTAGCTAGTACTAAACATGGGGAAATAGATTTGACTCCCCAGTGGTTAGTACTAGCCATGGCAAAATATATTTGACTCCACAGTGGCTAGTACTAAACATGGCGAAATACATTTTGACTCCACATGGGCTAGTACTAAACATGGCAAAATACATTTTACTCCACAGTGGCTAGTACTAAACATGGCGAAATATATTTAACTCCCCAATGGCTAGTACTAAATATGGGAAATACATTTGACTCCCATAGCGGTTAGTACTAAACATAGGGAAAAACATTTTACTCACAGTGGCTAGTACTAAACATTGGGAAATATATTTGACCCCACAGTGGCTAGTACTAAACTTTGGGAAATGCATTTGACTCCCCAGTGCTAGTACTAAACATGGCAAAATACATTTGACTCACAGTGGCTAGTACTAAACATGGGGAAATATATTTGACTCACAGTGGCTAGTACTAAGCATGGGGAAATACATTTTACTCACAGTGGCTAGTACTAAACATGGCTAAATATATTTGACTCACAGTGGCTAGTACTAAACATGAGGAAATACATTTGACTCACAGTGGCTAGTACTAAACATGGGGAAATACATTTGACTCACAGTGGCTAGTACTAAACATGGCAAAATACATTTGACTCACAGTGGCTAAACTAAAAATGGGGAAATACATTTGGCTCCACAGTGGCTAGTACTAAACATGGGAAAATACATTTGACTCCCCAGTGGATAGTACTAAACATGGGGAAATATATTTAACTCCCCAATGGCTAGTACTAAACATGGGGAAATACATTTGACTCCCCAGTGACTAGTACTCAACATGGGAAAATATATTTAAGTCCCCAGTAGCTAGTACTAAACACGGGGAAATACATATGACTCCCCAGTGGTTAGTAATAACCATGGCAAAATATATTTGACTCCACAGTGGCATGTACTAAACATGGGAAAATACATTTGGCTCCAGAGTGGCTAGTACTAAACATGACGAAATACATTTGACTCCTGAGTGGCTAGTACTAAACATGGGGAAATATATTTAACTCCCCAATTGCTAGTACTAAACATGGGTAAATACATTTGACTCCCCAGTGACTAGTACTAAACATGTGGAAATACATTTCACTCCCCAGTGGTTAGTACTAAACATGGCAAAATATATTTGACTCCACAGTGGCTAGTACTTAACATGGGGAAATATATTTAAGTCCCCTGTGGCTAGTACTAAACATAGGGAAATACATTTGACTCCCCAGTGGTTAGTACTAAACATGGCAAAATATTTGACTCCACAGTGGCTAGTACTAAACATAGGGAAATACATTTGACTCCCCAGTGACTAGTACTAAACATGGGGAAATATATTTACGTCCCCAGTGGCTAGTACTAGACATGGCGAAATACATTTGACTCCTGAGTGGCTAGTACTAAACATGGGGAAATATATCTAACTCCCCAATTGCTAGTACTAAACATGGGTAAATACATTTGACTCCCCAGTGACTAGTACTAAACATGTGGAAATACATTTCACTCCCCAGTGGTTAGTACTAAACATGGCAAAATATATTTGACTCCACAGTGGCTAGTACTTAACATGGGGAAATATATTTAAGTCCCCAGTGGCTAGTACTAAACATGGCGAAATACATTTGACTCCCTAGTGGCTAGTACTAAACATAGGGAAATACATTTGACTCCCCAATGGTTAGTACTTAGTACTAAACATGGCAAAATACATTTGACTCCACAGTGGCTAGTACTAAACATAGGGAAATACATTTAACTCCCCAATGGTTAGTACTAAACATGGGCAAAAATACCGTTTTGACTCCCCAGTGGGCTAGTAACTAAAACATTGGGGAAATACATTTGGACTCCCAGGGTGACTAGTACTAAAACATGGGGCGGGAAATATATTTAAGTACCCCAGGTGGCTAGTAGTTAAACATGGGGATTAAATTTTAAATTTGGGGGACTCAGTAGTGGTTCAGACCTAAACTAAACATTGGCCAAAATATATTTGCTTCCCACAGTGGCTTAGTACTAAACAAAGGGAAATCTATTTAACTCCCCAAGGTGGGCTAGTAACTAAACATGGGGAACTACATTTGACCCTCCACAGTAGGATTAAGTAACTAAACATGGCGAAATCAAATTTACATTTGACTCCACAGGGGTGGATAGTAACTAAACCATGGGGAAATACATTTGACTCCACCGATGGAATCGTACTAAACATGGCCCAAAATACATTTCGGACTCCACAGTGGCTAGTACTAAACATGGGCGGCGAAAATACATTTGACTTCCACAGGGTGGATAGTACTAAACATCGGGAAAATACATTTGACTCCACCGTTGGCTAGTACTAAAACATGGGGAAATACATTTGACCCGCAGTGGCTAGTACTAAACATGGGGAAATACATTTGACTCCCCAGTTGCTAGTACTAAACATGGGGAAATACATTGCAATCCCCAGTGGCTAGTACTAAACATGGCAAAGTATATTTGACTCACCAGGGGCTAGTACTAAACATGGGGAAATACATTTGACTCCACAGTGGCTAGTACTAAACATGGCAAAATATATTTGACTCACCAGGGGCTAGTACTAAACATGGGGAAATACATTTGACTCCACAGTGGCTAGTACTAAACATGGGGAAATACATTTGACTCCCCAGTGCCTAGTACTAAACATGGAGAAATAAATTTGACTCCCCGGTTGCTAGTACTAAACATGGTGAAATATATTTTACTCCCCGGTTGCTAGTACTAAACATCGCAAAATACATTTGGCTCCCCAGTGGCTAGTACTAAACATGGCAAAATATATTTGACTCCCCGGTTGCTGGTACTAAACTCCACAAAATATATTTGGGTCCCCAGTTGCTAGTACTAAACATGGGGAAATATATTTGACTCCCCAGTCCCTAGTAGTAAACTAGGCCAAATATATTTGACTCTACACTGGCTAGTACTAAAAATGGCGAAATACATTTGACTCCCCAGTGGCTAGTACTAAACATGGGGAAATACATTTGACTCCCCAGTGGCTAGTACTAAACATGGCGAAATACTTTCAACTCCCCAGTGGCTATTACTAAACATGAGGAAATAAGGAAATACATTTTGACTCCACAGTGGCTAGTACTAAACATGGAATTACATTTGACTCTACAGTGGCTAGTACTAAAATGGGCGCGAAATACATTTGACTCCCCAGTGGCTAGTACTAAACATGGGGAAATACATTTGACTCCCCAGTGGCTAGTACTAATCATGGCGAAATACTTTCAACTCCCCAGTGGCTATTACTAAACATGGGGAAATACATTTGACTCCACAGTGGCTAGTACTAAACATGGGGAATTACATTTGACTCCTCAGTAGCTAGTACTAAACATGGGGAAATACATTTGACTCCCAGTGGCTAGTACTAAACATGGCAAAATACATTTGACTCCCCAGTGGCTAGTACTAAACATGGGGAAATACATTTGACTCCTCAGTGGCTAGTACTAAACATGGGGAAATACATTTGACTCCCCAGTGGCTAGTACTAAACATGGGGAAATACATTTGACTCCTCAATGGCTAGTACTAAACATGGGGAAATACATTTGACTCCCCAGTGACTAGTACTAAACATGTGGAAATACATTTCACTCCCCAGTGGTTAGTACTAAACATGGCAAAATATATTTGACTCCACAGTGGCTAGTACTTAACATGGGGAAATATATTTAAGTCCCCAGTGGCTAGTACTAAACATGGCGAAATACATTTGACTCCCCAGTAGCTAGTACTAAACATAGGGAAATACATTTGACTCCCCAATGGTTAGTACTTAGTACTAAACATGGCGAAATACATTTGACTCCACAGTGGCTAGTACTAAACATAGGGAAATACATTTGACTCCCAATGGTTTGTACTAAACATGGCAAAATACATTTGACTCCCCAGTGGCTAGTACTAAACATGGGGAAATACATTTGACTCCCAGTGACTAGTACTAAACATGGGGGTGAAACATATATTAAGTCCCCAGTGGCTAGTAGTAAACATGGGGATATAACATTTGACTTCAGTAGTGGTTAGTACTAAACATGGCAAAAATATATTTGATTCCACAGTGGCTAGTAACTAAATAAAGGGAAATCTATTTACTCCCAGGTGGCTAGTACTAAACATGGGGAATCATTTGTCTCCACAGTGGCTAGTACTAAACATGGCGGAAATACATTTTGAACTCCACAGTGGATAGTACTAACATGGGGAAATACATTTGACTCACAGTGGCTAGTACTAAACATGGCAAAATATATTTGACTCCATAGTGGCTAGTACTAAACATGGCAAAATATATTTGACTCCATAGTGGCTAGTACTAAAACATGGGAATACATTTGACTCCATCCGTGGATAGTACTAAACATGGGGAAATACATTTGACCAGCAGTGGCTGAGTACTAAACATGGGGAATACATTTGACTCCCAGTGGCTAGTACTAAACATGGGCGAAATACTTTCAACTCCCATGGCTATTACTAAACATGAGGAAATACATTTGACTCCACAGTGGCTAGTACTAAACATGGGGAATTACATTTGACTCTACAGTGGCTAGTACTAAAAATGGCGAAATACATTTGACTCCCCAGTGGCTAGTACTAAACATGGGGAAATACATTTGACTCCCCAGTGGCTAGTACTAATCATGGCGAAATACTTTCAACTCCCAGTGGCTATTACTAAACATGGGGAAGGAAATACATTGACTCCACAGTGGCTAGTACTAAACATGGGGAATTACATTTGACTCCTCAGTAGCTATACTAAAACATGGGGAAATACATTTGACTCCCCAGTGGCTAGTATAAACATGGCAAAATACATTTTTTGAGTCCCAGTGGGCTAGTACTAAACATGGGGAAATACATTTGACTCCCCAGTGGCTAGTACTAAACATGGGGAAATACATTTGACTCCCCAGTGGCTAGTACTAAACATGGGGAAATACATTTGACTCCTCAATGGCTAGTACTAAACATGGGGAAATACATTTGACTCCCCAGTGACTAGTACTAAACATGTGGAAATACATTTCACTCCCCAGTGTGGTTAGTACCTAAACATGGCAAATATATTTGACTTCCACAGTGGCTAGTACTTAACATGGGGAAATAAATTTAAGTCCCCAGTGGCTAGTACTAAACATGGCGAAATACATTTGACTCCCCAGTAGCTAGTACTAAACATAGGGAAATACATTTCACTCCCCAATGGTTAGTACTTAGTACTAAACATGGCGAAATACAATTTGACTCCCCCACAGTGGCTAGTACTAACATAGGGAAAATACATTTGACTCCCAATGTTTGTACTAAACATGGCAAAATACATTTGACTCCCCAGTGGCTAGTACTAAACATGGGGAAATACATTTGACTCCCCAGTGACTAGTACTAAACATGGGGAAATATATTTAAGTCCCCAGTGGCTAGTAGTAAACATGGGGATATAAATTTGACTCAGTAGTGGTTAGTACTAAACATGGCAAAATATATTTGATTCCACAGTGGCTAGTACTAAATAAAGGGAAATCTATTTAACTCCCAGGTGGCTAGTACTAAACATGGGGAACTACATTTGACTCCACAGTGGCTAGTACTAAACATGGCGAAATACATTTGACTCCACAGTGGATAGTACTAAACATCGGGAAATACATTTGACTCCACCGTGGATAGTACTAAACATGGCAAAATACATTTGACTCCACAGTGGCTAGTACTACACATGGCGAAATACATTTGACTCCACAGTGGATAGTACTAAACATGGGAAATACATTTGACTCCACCGTGGATAGTACTAAACATGGGGAAATACATTTGACCAGCAGTGGCTAGTACTAAACATGGGGAAATACATTTGACTCCCTAGTTGCTAGTACTAAACATGGGGAAATACATTTCAATCCCCAGTGGCTAGTACTAAACATGGCAAAGTATATTTGACTCACCAAGGGCTAGTACTAAACATGGGGAAATACATTTGACTCCACAGTGGCTAGTACTAAACATGGCAAAATATATTTGACTCACCAGGGGCTAGTACTAAACATGGGGAAATACATTTGACTCCCCAGTGGCTAGTACTAAACATGGGGAAATACATTTGACTCCCCAGTGTCTAGTACTAAACATGGAGAAATAAATTTGACTCCCCGGTTGCTAGTACTAAACATGGCAAAATATATTTGACTCCCCGGTTGCCGGTACTAAACTCCACAAAATATATTTGGGTCCCCAGTTGCTAGTACTAAACATGGGGAAATATATTTTACTCCCCAGTCCCTAGTAGTAAACTAGGCAAAATATATTTGACTCTACAACGGCTAGTACTAAAAATGGCGAAATACATTTGACTCCCCAGTGGCTAGTACTAAACATGGGGAAATACATTTGACTCCCCAGTGGCTAGTACTAAACATGGGAAATACATTTGACTCCCCAGTGGCTAGTACTAAACATGGTGAAATACTTTTGACTCCCCAGTGGCTAGTACTAAACATGGGGAAACATTTTTGACTCCACAGTGGCTAGTACTAAACATGTGGAAATACATTTCACTCCTCAGTGGCTAGTACTAAACATGGGGAAATACATTTGACTCCCCAGTGGCTAGTACTAAACATGGCAAAATACATTTGACTCCCCAGTGGCTAGTACTAAACATGGGGAAATACATTTGACTCCCCAGTGGCTAGTACTAAACATGGGGAAATACATTGACTGTCCCCAGTTGCTAGTACTAAACATGGCAAAATACTTTGAAAGCTCAGTGGCTAGTACTAAACATGGAGACATACAGTGCAGTACTAAAAAATACATGACTCCCAGTTGCTAGTACTAAACATGGGGAAATACATTTGACTCCACAGTGGCTAGTACTAAATATAAAAAATAATTATGTATGAAAATCCATATTTTCCTCTAATACATATAAAGTAAATGTTTTCAAGATAATTTCATGGTCGCTATTCATTGTAGACCTACTTATGTTACGCCAGGTGGTTGTTGTTGCACCAACACTAATGATACGTCACACATGCTCCCCTCACACGTTGATATCGGGGGGCACATTCTACTTTTGTAATATATATTTAATTTTTTCAGCGTTGAATGGTAAAAGCAATCAAATAGCAATATTTCAAATTTTATGCTTGCTTTGGAGGCATTATTAATGTTATGACGGTTTTTTCGTTTTTTATTTAACATTTGAACTGGGGTTTGATGATGACTTCGTTTTGGTTAAATGCTTCAGTGATGGGTGAACGAAAGTTTTGAAAATGTTTCGTAAGAGTTTTTCTGAAATTTGGCTACATGTAACATTTTCTTACAGTTTTTAAATATTTGGCAGATTTCACTCTTATGAAGCATATTATGCCCATATTATATGCAATAATCACGTTTTCGCATTGAAATGATAAATAAATATGGAGCATGCAAGGTTGCCAGTTAGTGAATTTTGAACGAAATCCTATGGAGTCATGTTGCATGAGATTTGAGCATCACTGTACCTTGGCTCAGTTATTGACAATGAGGGGAACATGGAACAGGAAATTAACAACCGGATCCAGTGTGGTTGGAACAACTGGAAGAAGGTGTCTGAAGTTATATGTGATACGAAAGGCCCTATAAAGATTAAAGGGCAGAGCGCACAAGGCAGTGGTCAGACCAGCAATGACATATGGATTGGCAGCAGCACCACTAAAGAAAACAGAGGGGAGAAAGTTGGACGTAGCTGAGATGAGGATGCTTAGATGGATGAGTGGAGTAACCAAAAAAGGACAGGGTTAGAAATGAACATATTAGGGGTACAGTAAAGGTCACTGAAGCATCAAAGAAAGTGCAAGAGGCAAGATTAAGATGGTATGGCTACCTAATGAGAAGAGAACAGCAACACATGGCAAGAGAAGTGATGGATGTGGAGGTGGATGGAACACGAAGGAGAGGAAGGCCTAAGACCAGAAGGAGAGATTGCATTAGAGATAATATGAGGGAGAAGGGAGTACGGGAGAAAATGACACAGGACAGAGGTCGATGGAAGAGACTCTTTAAAAACGACGACCTCGAAAAGGGATAAAGCTGGGAAGAAGAAGAAGAAGAAATAAGCTTCGATTCACATTACTTGGTATGTATTTGAAAACAATGATGCTATTCGGACAAAATACTTGCAACCAATCAGCTAGCAGGAAACTTTTCCGAGCTAAAATGGCACCCCTGCGTGTAAGTGCAAATGTACCTCAGTAAAAAAAACAAAAAAAAAAAACAGTTAAGGCTAGTACCAAACACAGTGGAGCTATATAGTACTACTAACCCTCTGGGATCAAATGTTCCCAAGCGAATTAGTTATTTTACATATGCCCTAGGGATTTCTTGAAATCCCTGATTTCTCGTATTCCCTGTAACACCACACTCACATATATATACACAAATAGACACAATCAACGGGCAACCACGTGTGGAACAGAAATACATTTACTGACTCGCATCAGGATTGAACACAGGTCTTTCAATTGAAAGACCTGAGTTCGATCCTCCTGTGAGTCAGAAGAAATAAATAAAAAAATAGATATACATACATATAAATATATATATATATTATATATATATATAAATGACCTATATTTAAAAGATCCATCAGTGGGTAACACATTTTTTGCTTAGAATACAATATAAGCATGCGGCATTTTGCATAATTTTGTAAGGGCACGAGATGACTATAGGTACGAAGATGGTCTATTTCGACACCACTGATTAACCTGTCTCGTTGCTACCTCAGCAAGAGATCAGTTGCAGTATATTTCATTCATGATGGTAGAGTTGAACTGCATGATAAACTGATATAATGTGAAAAGTATAACCTTAGAAATTAAATAAAAAGTGCAGATAACTTAACTACGATTTTTTTTCCTGTTTTATCAGAATTGCAGATAATTTCAAGTAGATCTTCCCAACACTTTTTCTTTACTATTTTGGCATAATCATCTGGTCTCATGTCCCATTGACGTGTGGCAGGCAAATCCACGCGGTCTACATGAACAGACACTACTAAACTATTGTATCTGGAACCGCGCAGTTGCAAGGGGAAACTCGATCCGCGCAGATGCCACGGCGGTTAATAATTCCGCTCGGTTGTGTGTGAACACCCCGCACTCTGTCATTGATTTTACATCCGCGCAGTATGCAACCGATGTGTGTGAACAGGGTCGACGTGTTATTTATAGTGATATCGTTGTACGTATGTGACCCTGTACGTTGTATTTTTGTTATGGCTTCGACCCCCTTTCAGCGATGGTGCCGGGAAAGCGGTCAGCCGTTGGGTAATATTGATTCACAATTGTGAATAGCGGTGTGTAATCGAGGCGCATCTCTCTCTCTCAATTTGATCTTAGGAAAAGTGACATACGTACAAATTAACATACACACATGACTTTTGAGGTCATGGGAAAGAATAATGATTCAACACTTGATCTAAATCTCACGGGTGCCTGTTCACGTAGGCCCAGCAAAATGATGAGGCATCTGTTTATAAGAAACATGAATGATTCAGTATTTTGCGATCAAAGAACATTTTTGAGTCCGACATAATAATTTTTTAGAGGTTTCTTTGTCCTTCCTTGACCCATTAATCACTACACAATACGTAATGGTGTTTTTATAAAGGAAATAAGATGCATTTTCATTTTTGTATGTAATTCCATTACATTTTGACATGGGGTCTTCTTCATATACTTGGGTGTGGTGGGGGTGGGGGTGGGGGTGGGGGGGGGGGTGGATTTTCACAGTCTAAATCATCAGTATGGTAGATAGTTATTTTGCTGTGAAAAGGCAGTCTTGATTTAACTTCTGGGTCATTTTATTGTTTTCTGCTGATTGAAAATAAGGAATTTTAACAAGGTTCATTTGAATAGATCTTTAGGAATTGTTGATTGAAAATCTTGTGTATGTTAAATGTAGTATCTGTTGTCTTGTCTCTTGAACGAAACAGGAGTATGGTGCATATTAATTGCCTTTAATTTCTGTTACGCTTCCTTTATTTTTCCTGAACGAGGGAAGTTTACGCAACTTTCGATTTAAATTATGAACATTGTTATTTTCGGAATTATCAAATATAGCTTTTTGCTTTTATTCTTGATATGGCATTGAGTTATAGGTTTCAGCTTCTAGCTATCTGTGAGTCAAGGCATCTTAGGGATGGTCTCAAGTCCCTCCAACATGGATGCTTTCCCAGATGGAACAAGGGCATCATTAGCAGGAAGGTACTTATCTCCAGAGTTATAACTAGCGAGGAGACAGGCCTTCTGCCAGTCAGGAAGCATTCATAGAAGTGGACCTCACAATAGGGGTGGTGGCAAAGCTTTGTAGGGAGGTCCACCAGACTGAAAAGCATCCAAAATAGGGTGGAAGCCAGGGGCTCTCAGTGAAGGCATCGCTTTTAGGTAAGCCGCTAGCCCTCGTTGGTATACCAGAAGTTCTATGGGAAAGGCAGCCCAGAAGATGGGCTTTCCATCTGGATGGTGAGCACCCCTGGGATTCCTATGGAAGTCAACCTTGAAGGAGAGGCACCAGCTACGTACGTATGTATGTTCTCTTTAGGGAGGTAGGCACAAAATAGGGCCATTGATCAAGGGAGGGGCTTTGGGATTTAAGGGGAAGACAGCACTCCCAAAGAACGACACTTCCAGCCGATGAACAGAGACTCAGGGGTTTTCCTGGGAAGGTAGCCCCACAGGAAAGCCTCCTAGAGAGGCAGGAACCTCTGATGTTGCAGGGAGAAGG
>NC_087213.1:38783136-38808136 GCF_015104395.2 Macrobrachium nipponense
AGCTACTGATGTCATTCTACTAACGGTGATCTCAAACCAACAGGAAGCTGAAAAAATTCAAATATTTATCTTACTCATATAATATTTACTAAATAGTTCATTTTGTTGTGTCGACCAAAGCATAGATTCTGTGACTAAGCAGGCAACTATTATGTAAAAAAATAAAGGGAGCACCATCTGAAAGTCAATAGAAATCATTATTCAGTGAGAATCACCTGATAAGGACTATCTCAGAGAAACATTAGTATGAAACCACACAGGTTGTGATTGCGGAGAAATCTTTTTCTCTCTTCCACGCAGATGAACTTCATTCATTATATTTCTATTACATTTTCGTTCATTTGATTTTGCATAGCGCTGAAGCAACTATGAGATATTCATTCCTATAGCTAGTAAAAAAAAAACCTGATTTTCTTTTATTATAACTTCGCTTCAGAGAGCCCCGAGCGAAAAAAAAAAAGGAAACGGGAAACTTTTATTTTACCTCACTAAATCTCCAGATCTACATCCAGTACAGGAAGTTCTTAAGACTCCCGAAAAATCACGTGACATAACTCAGTTCAAACTATCTGATATTACTAAGCCGCTATTTTGTCCATTTTGAGTTTCCCTAAGCTACAAATAACTATGGCAGGCATTTTATCAGTAGGTTAGTATAATAAAGTAAAAGCGATGTGCAATGAAGAAGAGGCATCACTTATCATATTATATTGTAATTCAAATTTATAGTTTTTGCAAAACTACGTATATTCTGAACCAACAATAATAAAATGAATTCCAAGATATCAAGCTGTCAAATTCTTTGGTGCTTCCAACCATTGTTATTTCCCTCGTTATTTGAAAATCACAGAAAACCCGAGAACACGACCAATTAATCCGTTCAGTTTTTATGAGAATTTAGTAGATAACGACTTCCGCTTCTTAAAACTGTCTCCAACAAACTTGATAAAATAGCCCAAACCTCCACGCAAGAAAATCCCTTGAAATGGAATTCACGAAAATACAAAGTAGCAGATCCTCAACGTTTAGTGAATGCAGCCAGTCTCGTAGTTTCATAGCGATGCAACCAGTGTACTTTAGACCAGATAATACAAAGTAATAAATTTCAAATTCTGCATATAACTGTATACTAAACGGCTCTAAAGAAAATGAATAAAGTCAGCATTTTCCCCTTATGCGTAATCGCTCTGGAATGGCTGGATATATACACGTGATATCTAAGTAGATATTGAATCAACCTTTTCCCAATTAAGAATATCTTTGACAATGATAAGAGAGCAAAACCAATTTATAATTTTTGTTTTGCTAAAATTTCAGACAAATGATGAAGTCAATTTCCTTTGAAATCTCAGGAAACAATTCACTGTGTGAGGAACGTAAGTTCGTAATCCATGACTTGGATTTTGCAGAGAGAACCTCCACATTAGTCAATCCGGTGCTACTTAATAATGGGAAAACCCAGATGATTTCGTCTGATGAGCAGGACTCGGCCACTGATTCTAATGAGTGGTTGCGGTTCTTCCCTTGCATGGAGCAAGCGCTTTCTTCAGAATAAACTCTCTGAAAACACCGTATAAAATTTTTAAACGTTAAAGTAATTACATTTAATACGACTACCCCTGACTGATTAGTTTGGTCATCTGCCTCTGTAATTTTAATAAACAGCATCGATACAGAGTCGAAGCAACAGACTATCAAGATATATTCGTAGTCTAAGAAACTGTGAAATGAGAATAGCAACACACACACACACACACAGAGCAGCGTCTTAATCTTGACCATAATTAGCTACGCCATTTATTTGTGACAGTGGATAAATGAAATGTCTAGGTAAGCGAGTGCAGCATAACGTTAGTCGTGTTCTGTAATCAAATAGTGTCTATTCCCGTTCAAAAATGTTACCTTCTAGAGATGCGAGCAAGCAGGACTACCACCTGTTACAACTGTTGCTAATATTATCCAACCGTAACGGTGAATGTATGTAATTGCGAGCCTCAGCGAATGCGTACCGCCAACGGATACTACGAGAGGTTGCAGTATGGCCCGCTATTTGATCGTGTTCCGTCGTCTTTTGAACATGACCGGCGTACCTTGGCTGATGTTACCACTGATCTTCATTATGCCAAATGTACCTCTGGGTCCGACAGTTAAGCTATATAAGGCAGAAGCGCCTTTCATCATTCGCAAAGACCAAAGAAAGAAACAGAAGAACTGTTCATTGGATAACACTGCTAACCTATTTCATACTGAAGGACTGTACAAAACCTTTAGCGTAACTGGTCCTTCTGACGATGGATTCAGCAAGATTTAGCGTTAATGGGAAGCAGTTTAACGTAGGCACCGTAATGCTTTTAATCAATTTGTTAACGTTAGAGTTAGGTTTCAAGTTTAACACATTATCGTTTATTCTGCAAGTTTTTTTTTTTTTTTTATAAAATACAGAGGAATGAAACTGACACAAGAATGAGAAAGAAATGAACTACATACATAAACGCACACACACTGATATATATATATATATATATATATATATATATATATATATATAATATATATATATATATATGTGTGTGTGTGTGTGTGTGTGTGTGTGTGTGTGTGTGTGTGTTAACAAATTATTCAAAAGCATTACAGTATATATATATATATATATATATATATATATATATATATATATATATATATATATATATACGAGCTGATGAACCCGGCCTGCCTGTGAAAACTCTGAATGACAACTGATAAACTCTTTCTCTTTCTCTCTCTCCTCCAAAACCGTCTTTACTCTCTCTCTCTCTTTCTTTCCTGTTAAGATTGTTGCATCAGTTACATTGCCCAGCATTTTTTTACCTTTTATGTTTCACCACTTCTCACCCCGGTTCCTATTGGGGCTGAACTTGTGCTAGAAGGGCACTAGGAGTGTCTCTGTTCATCGCAGTGATCTCAAAAACTATGAATTAGACACTTATCTACATTATTTTTGGCATTTCATTTTTTAACCCTTCTCACCCCCCTTTCCATCAGTGCTGAACTTGGACTTCAATTATATCAGGAGTGTGACTGTATTCATATCAGCGACCTCAAAAACTATGGATTAAACACTAATATCCATAGTTTTTGGTCATTTTTAGATGTCACCACCTTCCCACCCCCCCTTTCTAATAGGGCTAAACTTGAACTTAAAGGGCACCGGCAGTGTTACTATTCATCTCAGTGACCTTCAAAACTATGAGATATACGCTACCATTTGTTGTTTTCGGCTACTTTAACATGTCATCCCCTTCCTATTAAGGCTGAATTTAGACTTGGAGGCCATTCATCTCAGCAATCTCAAAAACTATGGATTAGACTCTAACAGCTGTCATTTTTGCTGTTCTCTGTATATGTCACCCACTTCCCACCCTCTTTTCTATCGGGGCTAAACTTGGACATAAAAGGCATCAGAAGAAATTAGACAATATCTGTCATTTTTGGTTTTTTTATATGTCACCCTCTTCACACCACTTCTCACCCCTCCCTTCCTGTCTGGGCTTAACAAGGAATTGAAGGTCATCTGAAGCATCACTATTCATCTCAGCGGCCTCAAAAACTATGGATTAGACACTAATATCAGTCTTTTCGGTTATTTTTACATCACCACCTTTCCACCCCTCATCATCCCCTTGAAGGGCATCGGGAGTGTCATTGTCAATCTCAGCAACAGATATTAGTGTCTAATCTATGGATAAGACACTAATATATGTCGTTTTCAGTTATTTTTATTTTCACCCCTTTCCAACCTCCTTTCCCACACTCCCCCTTTGGTACCAGTGATGTCTTACCCCCACAGTATTCTTTCCCCGATGCTAAGTTATATGTATACCAAGTTTGGTTGAAATTGCTCAATGCATGTAAAAGTCTATGCAGCACAAACACGCACACAAGCACATACGTCCATTTATCTTCTTTCCCACCGTTATGTCTACATTAAGGGGTCGGTTGCCTGATGCGCCTTCTCCACTGCCTTCTATCAAAGGCATCATCAGGCATGGTTAATGTTTGGCAAAGGGGTTTTCACGACCGCATTCTGTCATTAACCACAGTTATTGGCAGTGAGCCTAGCCTCTTACTAAAAAGTAAGACTGCAACGCAGTAGCTGTCCTTTTAGTCGCCTTTTACGACACTCAGGGCCTACGGTGATAGTATTCTTACACCCCTACCACAGGATCACATACATCCATTTATACACACACACACACACACACACACACACCACACACATATATATATATATATATATATATATATATATATATATATATATATATATATATATGTGTTTTAAAAAGTAAACCAGTCTAGCCTCTATGACAAGGTACTGAAAATACAATGAAAAGCAATGATATAATTTAAAGTTTGATATACATCGGTAATTTTTATAAACAAAGCAGTGAATCTAATTTTGATGCTAATGGTACTTATGCATGTTTGTGCACACACATGCACACACACATGCATACACACACACACACACACACACCACACACACACATATATATATATATATATATATATATATATATATATATATGTGTGTGTGTGTGTGTGTGTGTGTGTATGCATGTGTGTGTGCATGTGTGTGCACAAACATGCATAAGTACCATTAGCATCAAAATTAGATTCACTGCTTTGTTTATAAAAATTACCGATGTATATCAAACTTTAAATTATATCATTGCTTTTCATTGTATTTTCAGTACCTTGTCATAGAGGCTAGACTGGTTTACTTTTTAAAACGGAGCTGTTTTTTAAGCTGACTTTAAAGTATTAAAAACCTTCCCAAACACTTCCCTTGGTACTGAAAAGAACACGACTTGCCTACACAGGAAGAGAGAGGGAGAGAGAGAGTGACTTGGTGGTTGGGGAGAAGTTCCCGAATTTTCTAAGTTATAAACTAGAATTTCTTTAACATAAAGAAATCTGGAGTAATCAAAAGCTTCATCTGTAATGATTCACATCAAGAAGCTACAACAGTCATATTTAGCTTCGAATATTGCTGCCGAAACCTAACAAACTTTGCTTACTTTGAAAATGAATCGTGCAGATACATCCAAGGCCTGAGGGAGAGGGGGAGGGAGAATGGTTATGACTGAAATAACATTTCAACTGGTAACATCCAGCTACGTTCACGCAACGGTGAAGAACGGGAAATGGCCAATAAATGAGATTATAAAAGGCGTGTTTACAAGCTATATGCGCTCTGGAGCGTATTCCCTTTGGAGGCAGTATGACCGCAGGCGATATTGTTGGAACACTAGATAAAACTCCGTCTCATACTCTGTCTTCCTAAGAGATATATAAGATGTGGCCTTTTTGTAAATTCTGATGCTAACTGGTATTTCAGGTTACGAAGCAGTAGCTGCTTGAGTGTGTATAATCCCTTCTCTAATTTTATACACATACATAGAGTATATAGGTATAGAATAAAAATTTCTGAGTTTGCGCATCGCGTATACATGCAAAAATCTGATGACTTTGGTGCATAAGCTCTTGTGGACAAAAGTGGCAAATGGGCCCGGGCGAGCAATCGTATCCCAGATTCAAGGTTTAGCCGGGAATGTTAATAACTTCCGTAGCCTTCAGCTCGGTGACTTGTGAAGAAAGTGGCTAAGTAATGTTTCTGTTAATGTTTTTTATTTATTTATTTATTTTTTGGGCAATTGTGAGTGGAGGTTCCTCATTACATACATAGCTTTTTCAAAATAATAATTGTCATTTTCTTGAAACAAATACTTATCATTATTAAATTAAATAACTAAAATGTTGATTTTTTTAACAGTTTTATTAAGGCAACTTTTACAGAGGTCTTATATGAAGACCTCATTGCCCAAGGATTGGTCCCTTTTCAATGAAGAACACTTTATCTTCTTAAATATGACTCTAACTTTATTTTGTTTCCAGTAATACGTAACGTTGGCAAGGATGACATCAGATCAGGATACTGAAATATTTGGGAGTACAAATTAATTCTTATTAAAAGCTCTCTTTCATGGCGTTCCTCTTGAATTGATTAAAATGTCGTTCCGAACAAAATCTAGGGTCAGATTTAATGCACTTCTGGTTCGTCTTAATACATCGACTCCTCATTCACTGGAACTGTTAATCTGCTTTTGGAATTATTACGGATCAGCTGAATTTTATCCTGCGGATGAACCCTGTCTGTGGCGAGGACTATTAAATGGTGTGCAACGCTGAACATTTGCTTGTTATTCACTGTATTCACTACAGAATATTTAAATCCTATTGTTTGTAGAAAGCTTGGTAGAAAACGATAAGTGAAAAACACAGCCACTTTTCATTTACCTGATCTTTAATTCTTCTTGAAATATTCTGCTTGAATCCTACTTCCATTTTTCCTATTGTAAATTTGTTTTTGAAAAGCACTGCAATCAATCGTCTCCTCTAATATTCGCATGAAAGGGATCGTACGTTTGGCGTGTTTCAACCTGTCATCCCAAACCATCCAGTAACTCACGATGTTGGATGGACTATATCTTTGCAATGTTTCGTGTCCCCTTTTCATACATAAGGAAATAACGATGCCCTTTGACCTACTCGATTTTGTCTCTCGTGAGACATTAACATCGCCATACTTCCAGATTCACTAAGCTGAGGAATTTGAGAGTGATCATGTTTGCACACTCCCAGAAGTGCTGCTGAAAGTTCACCGACACGTTAGATCGGCAAATAGACTCGAGGACTACGTCTATCAAGTGTCAATAGCAAAGCGTAAAGATTTATATTGATTGGACAATGTACTCTGCCTGAAATCTTGGTTACTTTCTGAGAGGGAAATAACTTACCATGAGATATCTCTATAGCAGACGAAAATATTTCCGATATAACCGTAGATGATATGCTTGCTGATATGCACAAAATCACATAGAGTGTAACCCGTAGTGCCGTCATTGGACCTCATACGGTGCACTGCAGGCATAACTCAAGTTTCTTTACAACATTCCTTCCTTTTCCTATTCCTCCACTCAGATTCTCTTTCTTCCACCTCACTTTTCGCTCTCTCTTGATTAACTTCAACTCCCAGTGCTTGTCCTTTGGCCTACATTTTGTAATCCATCACAGTATAGTCTGTTAAGACAAGTAGCAGTAATACTGAATCACTTGGACTGTATTTCAAAATACGAGCTACATCATTCTTCCCAGGGAGTTAGAGAGAGAGAGAGAGAGAAGAGAGAGAAAAGAGAGAGAGAGAGAGAGAGAGAGAGAGAGAGAGAGTGGTGAGGGAGAGGGGGGAGTTTTCCACAATATGTCATGCAGATTTACATTTGGAGGACATCGTGATTCTTTGGATTTTTTCATAAATTACTTAATAAGTTGAATCCCATACCAAAAGACAAGATGATTTTGATTTGTTATAAAACCACACCTCATCAGTATACATAATTCGTGTTGTTAAATGAATTAAAAGAAAGATTAAAATAGCTTAAAATTCCTCCAAGTAGTCTGCTCACTGTATTAAATAATAAAATTTCTCTTTGTCGATGTGAGAGTAGGAAATCGTATGCTGCAAGAAAAAAATAAAAAAGAATAACATGCATGCTTACAAAGAATACATGTTTGCATATCATACATATCTGTGTACGTATATGTACTATATCTATGTGTGTATATACCAACATACAATTACTCACACACACACATACACTTACTCACACACTACACATACACACACACACACACACACACACACACACATATATATATATATATATATATATATATATATACATACAAATTATATATATATATACCAAGATCAATCGAGTCCGGGTGTTGGCAAATGCATAAAACTACAGGTTCTTGAAGAACTTACCGTCAAAGTTGCCTTGTTCAGGCTGCAGACAACTCCCGCATGAAACTCGTCTTTGCTAATCCAAGTAATTGCTCAGTTTCTGAAAGTCACAGCAATGCAATCATGAAGACATTTATTAATTGTGACATTGTGACAAGTAATATGAAAATGTCAAGATCATTCTTCACTTTCACTTAACTCCGCTAAAATAAATGTCTACTTCATCCTGCTTCAAGAATAGATATTAGGCATACACGATATTGAACATTACAGAGCAGAGTATATTTCTTGTTAAATAATAACAAGTGAAGCAGAGACCTGTCACCTACTATGCATTTCAGCGACCGCGAGTCATCGTTTTTCTCAAATATCTTTCAAACTAATTATTTCATCAAAATGGTACTTTAACACAGTGTACAAGATACCTGTCCCTAATTTTAGGTAACATTGTGCACTGACAAACGGTGTTAGTTACGGCTTCTACTCTTGACTTACAAGGTGTTGCCAAGCATTGCCAACCAATGCTTTCGAACACGTCCTTTATCCCAATCCCTTTCCTCCCTACTACCCTCCCTCCCTCCCTCTTCCCCTCCTCATCCCTCCCTCGACCCTCTTCCCTGGCCTTCCCGTCTCCTCCCCCACCCCTTTCCTGCCCATTATATTGTAATAAGTACACTTGAACGTAATAAAAAAATGTTGGTTTTGTAGAATCTGTGTTCATTTGATTACTGTTATTGTATTTTCTTAAATTATATAAATGGGAGTAGGCTAAATAGTGTATGACTGTCACCCTGTTCACCAAGGTCTCCTCACTTCCCCTAAATCCCCCAAGTAGGAGGAGGAGCTTTGTCTACTTCTTTTAAGCTCAACAGATGAATTGCCGTAAAATAAATAGAAAATGGGTATAATTTGGGGGAAACTACTATCATAATATTGTTTATGTGTCTCTCTATTCATATCACACTACAATTTAGTGTCTATTAGTCTAACGCCAGTAATACGTATGAAATTCTTGTACTGTACTGAGTTTAGTAAATGAATTGAGTTTCATGGCTTTTGAATTATATTACTCATCATTAATATAAGTGTTACCCATTACCCTATTTTCAGGAATTTAACATACAAGGTTTTTTGTTATAAAAAAGGTATCCAGTTTTCGCCTCATTCATAATCAGTTAAAAAATCAATTTTCGTGTCTTTTACAGATTTGTATCTATTTTTGCAGCATCGGCAAACTGTCATAATTGAGGAGTCGCTCGTTATTTGTTCTTTGACGGCAACAGGCCAAAAATGCTAGTGATACATGTTTATCAAAAGATTTCATCACTTATATAATATGAATATACTTATTGCTTATGAATTTTGAATGAGTATATAAAAATGAAAATGAATATGTTGTTTGATCTAAACACTTTACCAAGTGATATTTTGTTTCATTTATATATATAGTTATATATATATATATATATATATATATATATATATATAATATATATATATATACATATATAATACTCCAAGGATGAATATAAAGTAATAGATATGATAAAGAAATAGATACAATGATAGATTGATTGACAAATTGACAAATATGAGTGTGCTTTTTGTAAATGGTTAGGAGTCGTATTGTAAACGCATTTCTGCAACGACGCAGACAAAGTAACATGGCGGCCATGACAGCTATGAAAAATCCGTCTTCATCAATGATGCAGTGAATACTTACAGTGCGAGTGCTGCAGCCGACAGACAACCTATTAGCATTACGGTATTACCGGACACGCCAAGAATACTATAAACAAATATTGGGAAAAATTAACAATTGTTATGGTTATTACGTATACATTCGTTATCCTTTTCTTAAGGAACTCTCCAATGATCTGCTGGTAATGAAAAATATCATGGAAAACAGTAGTTTATTCCATATTGTAAATTTCAGAGTTTTTGGGGGAGAAATGAGGAAACCAGCGGTAAAGAAAGAGTGAGAGAAAGGGAAGGTGGGACGATGGGAGGGAGGAACGGGGGTTGGGGGGGAGGGATGGGGATCGCGCGCGAAGTTCGATTCTGTCATAGAGTCAGTCCTGCTACTCATGCGACTTTGCCTTTAAAAGTCAAGAGTAAACGCCGTAACTAACACCATTTGACAATGCGCTATATTACCACAAATTGGGGCAAGGTTTGTTGTAGTGTGTCAAGTATCATTTCGATCAAATGATTAGTTTGAAACATATTTGAGAAAAACGATGACTCGCCGTCCCTGAAATACATAGTAGTAATTTTTTGGCCACTGACACAGCCTTCTCCGGGCGAGAAGCAAGAAACCCAAAAGACGGACAAGAATATAAAAAAACAACTCTTGTAAAATTTCATTTTGGGTCCATTTCTCCTATTGTCTATCAGCAGGCAAGTGGTCGGTCCTCTACTGTGGCCCTGAAATGACGGTGAAGTGCCTCCTCTTTCCTTCAAACTACCCAAATTCAGAAGCGATCTCTTCTCCGAAGGCCCAGGAATTGCTTATTACAATTTTCTATGCATGCCTGTCTGTCTGTTTCTCTATTTGTTCTTTCTTCATACGTTTACAAACCGTGTGATATTCATTTGATCTTAGGTAGTCATCAGTAAACCATCGATACCTAATCTGAGATCAGAAGCTCTTACAGTCTAAAGACTGAAATTAATTACTCAGGTAATCCAATGCAGCTGCCCTTCATCAATTTCTATCTGTCTATCAACTGCCCCGTTGCAACGGCATTTCTATTGGAATACGTTACACTCGAGGAATAATATAAACTGGTAAGAGCTTCTGCAATAGCTGCCTCGACAAAATTACTGTCTATCCTCGTTTCTAAACCTTGAAAATCGGCATGGAATGGTATCTTAGGCTTAACATATATATATATATATATATATATATATATATATATATATATATATATATGTATGTATGATATATACATATTTATATATGTATGCATATATATACATATAATATATATATATATATATATATATATATATATAGAAATAAACACATGCATACAAACAATATATATATATATATATATATATATATATATATATATATATACATATATATATATATATATATATATATATATATATATATATATATATATATATGCGTATGTGTGCGAGTAAACTTTACTGGCATAGTTTTTCTCTCAGACAATTTTCGTTAAAAGCAATTGTTTTAGTGGCAGCAATAAGTCTTTTGCAGGAGTCTCTATACCGTGGGAGTTTTTTTCCGATTCACAGGCGTCGGTCTTCGGTAAACAATACACTAAACTTATATCTTCCATTTATTGTATTCCGTCACGACAGCTGTTTCACAGAATCATTGTAAAGGGCACAGAGTGGTGAAACGCTGTCGTGACGGAAAACATTAAATGGAACGCAGAGTTTAAGTACTCTTCACCGTAGATTCACGCATGAGATTCAGGAAAAAATTGACTATATGGAGATTCCTGCAAAAAAAAAAAAAAATTATTAATGCCACTAAAGCAATTGCTCGTAAGGAATATAAATATATATTATATATATATATATATATATATATATATATATATATATATATATATATATATATATATATTATGATATATATATTATATATATTATATATATATATATATATAATATATATATATATATATAAGTCTATCACATTACCGTGATTCATATACATATATCGAACTACAAATGTCCTTTAATATCTAATTCGCTCTACGTGCGGGCAAAAGCACTACCACGCCACCGAGAACGAGATGGGTTGATGCAGTCTCCATAACAAAAAATACCTGTGCGCGCGAAAGGTATTTCGGGTGGGAGGCGGCATGAACTTATATCTCTTGCGGTGTCGGGGTGGTTTAAGGCTTCACTGCCAGTCCTGGGATTGGGAAGTCGCTGGTTCGCGCCTGGCGATGGCCAATTCTATTATCGCTTAATAAATTCCCCCTTGGTTAAGCATATATGAAAATATATATTAATTCCGAGGTAGAGCGAATTAGATATTAAAGGACATTTGTAGTTCGATATATGTATATGAATCACGGTAATGTGATAGACTTATATGATGACTACGTGCGGGCAAGGTCCTTTAAATATACACGACCTTTAAATATACTCGGAGAGGTCGGCTCATCAGTGAGCTACGCGCATGTGGGCGGAGCTTTTGTGACGTCAATTTTCGGAGACTGTAGCAGAGGTTTGACCTGACTAGAGGGACCTTGACTAGAGGTAGTCTTGTTCTCCGTCACGTTTATTAACTTCTAGCAGCCATGCCTTCGGTTTGTGCTGTATTTGGATGCCATACTAATAATAAAAAGACCATAAATATGGGTATTTGATATTCTAGTTTCCCAAAAGAAGAAGAAATGAAGAAGAAATGGATGCATGCTTGCAAACGCGCACACGATGTTAACTGGAAGCGTGCTCTTATTTGTTCAGTCCATTTTAAAGCAGAGGACTATGCTGATGACACGAAGTACAGACCCCTGGGAATTGAAAAACCCAAAAATCAACGTGCACTGAAGGAAAAGGCTGTGCCATTCCTCTTTTTTACCTAATGGTAAGTTACAAGTTGAGCAATTTGCCAAAAACCTGCATGATACATATCTTCCCTTCGACTCTATTTTCCTAAAATATTTTACTGTCTGTGACACCTAGATTACGAAAAGTAAATTGCATTAGACTACCAAATTAAAGTTCTCTGCCGTTCTCTTTAAGTAACCATTAAATATATAAAAAATATTCAGTTTTTTGTTCTTTAAGTATAGGAATTGTTGTGATTTCATAAAATCTGAAATGCAACACTGTCTTTGCAGGTGACAGTGTATCTGAAAATGAAGAGGATAGATGTGCACGAGCCATAAAGCGAGGACTCAATAATTTACGGGTTTGGAAAGAATTCGGGATTGATCCCCCCAACCCTGAGAAAGTCTTTTTTAAAAACCCATGTGCTGACAGGAATGTCTTCATATTTGCTGATGCTCCTTATTTGATAAAGTTAATTAGAAATCATTTTCTGGACCACGGTTTTCTTATGGAAAATGGAAATAGTGTATCTGATGCCTGTGTCCGTGAAATGCTAATGAAAACCTTATCATATAAAATTAATGAAACACATATCAATATAAATGGCTTACAAAGACAGCGTGTAAAGTATGCTCTACAGCTACTTTCAAAGTCATGTGCAAAGGCATTGTATTTTTTTGGAGAAAGGGGCTTACTAGAGAGCAACAATTGGAAGGAAACTGCCGATTCTATAGCTACAGTGAATGAATGGTTCGTTGTCATGAATTCCTCTATGATGTTCGGTGACATAAAAGCCCGCTATGCATTTCGGATAAATTTGGATAGCCAGAAAAGTGCTCCACAAAAAATGGTTGATGCTATGCTGGGAATGAGGGTAATAGACCCAAAAATTAATTGCCTTTACAAATTCCAAAAAGGTATGATATTATCTTGCCACTCAATGATTGGGCTACATAAAATGCTAAAACAGTCCTGACATTTCTTTTATTATGACACGGAGATTAAATCAAGACTGTCTTAAAAGTTTTTTGGATGCATTAGGCAGATGAGGGGTTCTCATGATCATCCCAATGCAGTTCATTTTAAATACAGATTGAAAAACTTTTTGCTAGGTAGGGATATTGAACTTATAAGCGATAAGGCAAACTGCGACAAAGGAAATGAAAACCTTGACCCGTTATCCCATGAAATGGATGGAAACGGACCTGAAAAATCTTTCCATGACAGGGAACTGGCCTTAGAAATATGTATGATAAACATCATTTTTCGAGACCTGGAATTTGATGTGGATGTTAAGTTTGACGAAATGTTCTTTAAGGAAACAGAATTTGCTAAATGTCAGAAATCAGGAGACACCACGGGATCTGTTATCGAGGAAGAGTCCTTAAGATATATCGGTGGATATGTAGTGAAAAAGTTTTCATTTAAATATCCAAATATAGGGTACATGGTTAAAAGCAATACGTCAGAGATATGGGTCCACTATATAAGCGAAGGAAAACTCTATGCACCATCAGACGACTTTTTTTCTAAACTAAAAATTTCAAGAGAAATTTTTACAGCAATTCATGGCTATGGTCTTAGACCAGGAACGGAATGCATAAAAACAATGGCTGCTGAAATGAAATCTGCTGTTGCTGGTGTTCCTGAAGAGGTTGTGGAATTTTTTGCCTAAATATCAGTGTTTTTTTAGAATGCAGCACCTCAACAACATTATCGACATGAGTAAAAAGAAACAGAGGACTTGCAGTAGTACAGTAAGAAAAACCATGAAAACAGCAACTTAAGTTTTTCCCCTCGGGGTCCACACCTGGGTCAGTGAGAAACAAACTCATACATATCTCAATTCCATCACCATTAAACTGTCATCTTTGTTCTGTTCATCTGTTGGGATTAAAATGAGAGTTCATTGTACCAAAACAACTTTTTCTGTGTCAATCCTACACAACTCGTTGTGTAGGATTTAGTACCAAGGACAACTTTCTCTAAGTTAATCCATACCTTGAAAGGTACCTCTATACCCCTATGACTTTTTGTTAAGAAGCATCAGATTATTATGAAACTTTGATGTATGGTCTGCCATAAGGAAAATCTGTACTTTAAGTAAAACAAAATAAAAATATTTATACATTAAGAAATATTTTTTTGGAAAGGTATCCTTGCATCGTGTTACTACGTATACCTGTCAGGTCAGAGTCAGTGCTGTCAGGGGAGACTGATCGTAGCGTGACGTCATGCGCAGAGGGAACGTATTTTCGCTTGCTGATGAGCCGACCTCTCCGAGTATATTTAAAGGACCTTTCTTTAAAGGACCTTGCGTGCGGGCAAAAGCACTACCACGCCACCGAGAACGAGATGGGTTGATGCAGTCTCCATAACAAAAAATACCTGTGCGCGCGAAAGGTATTTCAGGTGGGAGGCGGCATGAACTTATATCTCTTGCGGTGTCGGGGTGGTTTAAGGCTTCACTGCCAGTCCTGGGTTCGGGAAGTCGCTGGTTCGCGCCTGGCGATGGCCAATTCTATTATCGCTTAATAAATTCCCCCTTGGTTAAGCATATATGAAAATATATATTAATTCCGAGGTAGAGCGAATTAGATATTAAAGGACATTTGTAGTTCGATATATATTTATATATATATATATATATATATATATATATATATATATATATATATATATATATATATATGAGCTTGAGAACATTAAATCCCAGTAAGAAGACTTGGTACAAGTCCAGGTTTTCACTCTCCTTTGTATATATATATATATATATATATATATATATATATATATATATACATATATATATATATATATAATACAAACACACACACACACACACACGCAAAGGCGAGTGAAAACCTGGACTTGTACCAAGTCTTCTTACTGGGGTTTGTGTGTGCGTACGCGGAAGCACAGCAGTAGTATTATTATCATTATTATTAGTAGTAGTAGTAGTAGTAGTAGTAGCGGTAACATGACTGAAGACAGAAAACAGAAAATCCTAAAACGTAAATTGTGGGAGTTGCCTAGGTACAAATTACAATATGGTCACATCTAAGAAAAGAAAAGTAATATCATTAATTAAGAAATCAAAAATGAAGAGGAAGCAGCAAAAAGCATTTAGCGAACACGAACAGAAAACGGCTGTGCGTGACAAAAGGGAAAGATTCCAAACGATCTCTCCTCTCAACTCTCAACTCTATTCATGGTGTCAGCCTGAAACTTGATGTCTAGATTATTCAAAATGTCTGAATTACTACTTGACCAATTAGGACTTACAGATAATTTGTCACTTTAAAAGGGATCATTCTCTACTCTATGACATTAACTATATCTAAAACATTAACTACGTCTACATCCATATTTTCGTCTCTACTAAGAAGGGGTTTGCACATATTAGCATGGCAAATCCTGGTTTTCCGTCTCTTTTTTGGGACTGTCAAATGAGAAATTGAGGCCATTAATCATTTTTAATACCTTTCACGTACCTGAAAATTGTGTTTCTTGTATATCCAGGCACGGGAAGTAAAACTGACACTCTGTCACTAATATTAAATTGCCCTTTACAAGTGCCTACCCTACACCATAGGTACTCTCTAATAGGCTGAGCTTCTGCGAGGTACTCCTGACCAAAAGACCTTTGCTCGGCGTCTTTTTTTCCCGCAAATCAGAAATGTGGTATAGATATTAACATCGGGAGTATCACCTTCCCATTGTTCTCTTACCACATTCAGAGGTCCTCTTACATAATGCCCAAAAATGAATTGGAAAGGAGAAAATCCTACAGACTCTATAGGGATAGAACGGATTGCAAATAGTGCGTAAGGTATCTTCTCTCAGTCATTACCGGCTTCAAAACAAAATTTCTTCAGGCATTGACTTTAGAGTCTGATGGAACCTCTTTGCCTGACCTTGATTGACCGCCACGCCTTGACTCTCTGGGTGGTGAGGAAAGGCCGTTGTGGTTGACTCCCAGATCGGTCCTTTTCTTTTTAAAATATTTACCCATGAAGTTTCTTCCACAATCAATCTGAACAACTTTTGGGAAATCAAACCTGGTGAAAAGACCAACCAGACCGTCAGAAATTTTCTCCGCCGGAATACTACAAAGAGAAGTAGCTTAAATCTTGAAATTGAAAGTTTGTGACGTCACTCAAGGAAATGACGAAACTTAATTTAATTCGAGAAAGTTCTATAATGATATCTTTTACTTTAAAAGACTTTTATTGTCTTAAATCATGTAAAAATAAATGTTATTTATGATTGTAATCTCACTTTCTTTCTACTTATTGTTTTGAAAGAGAATTTTTACGATTCTAGCTGAACTTCGGGTCCAAAACAATTTGAGCCCGTCAGGTCTTCATGTCTCGCCTATACAAAGAGAGAGAGCTTTCATTACGGACTTTGAATTTCTGGCATACAGAGATCATCTCTCTCTCTCTCTCTCTCTCTCTCTCTCTCTCTCTCTCTCTCTCTCTCTCTCGTAAAAGATTCAGTGATAACGTTCAACATAAAAGATTTTATACATAGTTGTTGGTCACTCATAGATTTTAGATTTGATATTTCTTAAGAGTTATTTGATGTTATAAGTGTTTATTTGTGGAATCTGAACAAACATTGTACAAATGTGTAACAGGCGCCTCGTGTGTAAGTGTTTGTTGATGATTTTGAAAAAGGACTTCTAAAATTGGTATACCAAGGTAAGAGGTTTTTAGTAAGTACAGTGCACTAAACTTAAACTTAAAAAGTACTTGAAATACTGAAAGTACTTGAGTTATTCCAGGAGAATTTTTGCCATTTTTCCACATTTTGCTGTTGGTGATTTCTTGTGCATTTGTCCATTTTTCTTATTGAAGTGTGTTTATATATATATATATATATAATATATATATATATATATATATATATATATATCTGTGTTAATGCTTTCTTTTTGCAATTTTGGTATTTTCCACATTTTTCTGTTTTCATTTGCATTCACAATTTCATTAATCAATCGTTGCATATTTAATTGAATTTAACACTTGTGAATTAATTTGCATTTACTTAGAATTCTTTTCAATTTTGGTGTTATTTAGCACTTGTGAATTAATTTCCAAATTTTAGTTATTGCCTAACACTTCTGAAATTCGATTGAATTAATTTCATGATTTTTGTGAAAAATTAATTTTTTTAGATTTACCTAAAAATCAATTCAAGAATTAATTAAACTTTGTGTTGTTTTCAAGTAACAGTAAATTTCCCTGAGATTGTGACTTTCACTTATAAATTTTGAGTTTGATAATAAATTTATGTATTTAGAATTTTTATAAGTGTTTTCTTTTTCACCAGTATATTTAATTTTGTTTAGGTAGAAACACAGATTGGTAATTGAGATGTTTTCCTTCAATTTAATTGAAGTGAGTTAGAACTAGGGAAGTACTTAGACTTTTAAAATCAGGGAAATACTTAGACATCTAAAGTTGTTGATGGAGGGATGCCCTTTAATTAATTTAATTATATATAAGATTACCTCACATCTGTTTTAATGAACTTAGTCTGATTTTCTGCAATACTGGTAAGTTGTTTAAGGGATCACTGTTGCCTTTAGAGTGTTCAGTCGTATTTTACCTGTGATGAAGGTTCAGGTGTCTGGCTGTTGTGAGGTATACTCATTTAATGATCGGTAAGTGTAGTAACCAGGTACTTGGCACTTCGTCACAAGTATTAATGGTGTCCAGAGACCCGGGAAAACAGATTACATTATCACTCTAGTTATACTGGTGGTGTTAGGGATATATTTTGTTAGGAGAGTGACCATATGGTTTTTGTTTTGCGTTTATTGTGTTGAATTGTTAGTTGATAACTTTGAGAAAATGGCTCAGTTCAAGGTTCAGAAAGTTTTAGCAGTCCCTTCCATCCAAGTGTTATATGAAACCACTCTAACTAAGGCACAGTGGATCACTTTAGCAGTGGCATGTGTTGGTTATGTGTCTACTAGTACGGTAAAGGCACAAATAAGATGTATTGCTATGTAATCATTGATAGACTCTGGTAGAATAACTGGTCAAGATGAGTTAGAATCATCCAAGAGTTATTGAATGTAGCACGTGCTGATCTTATAGATAAGCAAGAAGAAAAGAAAGAGAAAAGCGATGCAGAGTTAGAGCTTAGACGCATTGAAGCAGAAGAGAATTTGATTAAGCTGAAAATGCTGGCTGAAAGAGAGAGACTGCAGGCTGAAAGAGAGACTGCAGGCTGAAAGAGAAAGAATAGACAGGAAAAAACAAGAAAGAAGAGAAAGAGACGAAAGAGAGAAAGAAAAGCAGTAAGAAGAGAAAGCGGAAAGTTAGAACGAAAAAAGCGAAAAGCGGAAAGGATAAAAGAGGAAAGATAAAGAGCAAGGTTTGAAGGGGAGATGGAATTGATAAGAGCTAGATCCACATTACTTGTAACACTGCCTAACCCTAACCAAGGTAATCAAGACCCTGTGTTTGATGTAGTAAGAGTACAGAAGTTAATCCCTAAGTTTACTGAAGAGGCTCCAGATGAGTTTTTTCATCACTTTGAGAGAGTGGCTTCAGGTATGGGATGGCCTGAAGATAAATGTTCAGTTTTGCTACAAAGTGTCTTAATTGGAAAAGGGAGAAGTGCTTATCAACCTTAACAGCTGATCAGTGTAAAGACTACAAGGTTCTTAAATACAATGTGCTACAAGTTTACCAAATGACCCCAGAGTACTACAATGAAAGATTCAGAAGTTTAAAAAAATATGAGAAGGGAACCATCTTAGATTATGCTTACAAAGTGAGAAGGTGTTTTAAACGTTGGTTAGAAGCTGCTAAAGTTAAAACTTTTGATGAGTTAGAAGAATTAG
Organism: Macrobrachium nipponense; assembly: GCF_015104395.2. Lineage (NCBI taxonomy): Eukaryota > Metazoa > Arthropoda > Malacostraca > Decapoda > Palaemonidae > Macrobrachium > Macrobrachium nipponense. The sequence goes on from NC_087213.1 coordinate 38,802,399, forward strand.
TTGTTCTTGAACAATATCTTTGGTGAATTCCTGAAGATATAAGAGCCTATTTGAGAGAGATACAGGTTAAGAAACTTGACAAAGCTGCTACACTGAGTGAAGATTACAATATAATTAGTAGCAAACGCAATTACAATGTTAAGTACCAGAATCAACAACGCTCAAATATCAGGAACAAATTTATGGAAAACATACAAGTGATACTACCAAGAGTACACAAGGTAATACACCTCAGCAAGCTAATGTGAAATCCTCATCCAATTTTTCAAGACAGTTACTAAAACCTAATGTTGTCTGCTTCAAGTGTGGAAGAGCAAGACACTTCAGTCAAGAGTGTTACCGGAATCAACAGCTGTCAAAGCCAGTTGGTCAAGTAGTGAAAGGTGACCACATGAAACAAAACACGAAGAGCAGTGTAGGAAAAATCAGACTCCAGAGAAGACTGAAACTAAACAAGCTGAATGTTTAGCAACCAGTGGAAATGTAACCTCAAACAGTGAGTGGCTTAGCAGTGTGGAGGCTTTTAAGCCATATATCTATGAGGGTATGCTGTCAACTCAAGGAGGGGGTATGCAAGTACCAGTCAAGATATTACGTGATACATAGAGTAACAATAGTGTGGCAGTACGTAGTGCTTACCCTCAGTTGGAGAAGAGTCTCTCAGGAGATTCAGTTATTTTGAAGGGTATAAGAGGTGAGGAAGTAACTCCTATATGCCGCTTACACCTGTCGTGTGAATTGGTGACAGGGAATGTTGATTTTGCTGTAAAGGACTCACTGGGTGTGGAATGAAGTTGGTGGTGTGCCATTTATCCCTTGTCCTGTAGTAACAGACAAACCATTGAGGATTAGTCCTACGGTAGAGTTGGAGAAGACCAAGAAGGATCAAGTGAAGGATCTTTGTGCTTAGAAGAATTGTTCCAGGGAAGTGATGTGGCCCCTAGTGCTGACCAAGAAGAAATTTCCCATGAAGAAGAAGACGACAACGAAGAAGAACCTGTTGTTCCTGAAGAGACTCCAAGTAGTCAAAGTGTTCCTGAAGACAGCAGTGAAACTTCAGTAGCTGAGTTAGCAGATATTGAGAATTCAACCCTTGAAGTTGGTCAAGTGACAAGAGAGAAGCTAATGGACTTGCAGAAAAAGGGTGCATCTTTAGCTGATTTGTTCTTCAGAGTTATTGATTGAGAAGAGATGCAACAAACTCCTACCTGCTATCATCTGAAGGAAGGTTTGCTGATGAGGAAGTATAGACCTACAGATATACCAGGAGATGCTGTATGGGGGGATAATATCATCAAATTTTGATTCCATATCCATTGAGGAAGCAAGTGGTAGCAGTAGCTCATGAGTCTGGACATATGGGAAGAAGATCATGAAATATTTTTTCTGACCTGGACTTAACAAAGATGTTAGAAGGTTCTGTCATGAGTGTCATACCTGCCAGATAGCTGGAAACCCGAATTAAACCATCCAGAAAGTCCCATTACAACCTATAGAAGTTAGCAAAGTGATTATAGACACGGTTGGACCGCTGCCAAAGACAAAGAAGGGAAATGAGTATTTGTCAACCTTAATGTGTCCTGTGACAAGATATCTGGAGGCAATCCCTGTTAGAAACATATCTGCCAAGATAGTTGCTGAAAAATTTGTGGAGTTTTTCTCAAAGTTTGGTATACCAGAAATAGCACAAAGTGATAGAGGAACAAACTTTACCTCCAAATTATTCCAGGATGTGATGAACTTGTTAGGAGTGAAACAACAGTTATTTAGTGGTTACCATCCAGAAACTCAAGGTGCCATGGAAAGGTTCCACCAGACATTGAAAAGTATGATGACAAAGCATTGTTCTGAGTCAGGAAGAGAATGGCATGTTGGTTTACACTAATGTTGTTTGAAGTTAGGAATGCTTATCAAGAAATTATAGGTCTTTCAACTAATGATATGATTTTTGGTAGAGAAGTGAGAGGACCATTTAAGATTCTTGCAGAAAACTGGGAAGAAAATCAAGAGGAAAGCCAAGGTGAATATGTAAAGAACTTAAGGAAAAGGTTGAAAGAGATTAGAAAATTCTCTTTAGAAAATTTGAAAGTGAGTCAAGAGAAAATGAAAAGAAGATATGAAGCTAAGAAGTTTTTAGTTTTGGTCAACAAGTGTTAGTGTTCTTACCTGTCAAGAGATTTCCCCTCACTAATAAATTTCAATGTCCTTACAAGATAATTTAGAAGTTGAGTGATAGAACTTATGTGATAGAAACATCAGAAATGGAAAGTTTGCGACATCACTCAAGGAAATGACGAAACTTAATTTAATTCGAGAAAGTTCTATAATGATATCTTTTACTTTAAAAGACTGTTATTGTCTTAAGTCATACAAAAAATAATGTTATTTATGATTGTAATCTTACTTTCTTTCTACTTGTTGTTTTGAAAGAGAATTTTTACGATACTAGCAGAACTTCAGGTCCAAAACAATTTGAGCCCGTCAGATCTTCATGTCTTGCCTATACAAGAGAGAGAGAGCTCTCATTACGGACTTTGAATTCCTGGCACACACAGATCATCTCTCTCTCTCTCTCTCTCTCTCTCTCTCTCTCTCTCTCTCTCTCTCTCGTAGAAGATTCAGTGATAACGTTCAACATAAAAGATTTTATACATAGTTGTTGGTCACTCATATAAATTTTAGATCTGATATTTCTTAAGAGTTATTTGATGTTATTAGTGTTTATTTGTGGAATCTGGACAAACATTGTAAAAGTGTGTAACAGGCGCCTCGTGTGTAGGTGTTTGTTGGTGATTTCGAAAAAGGACTTCTAAAATTGGTATACCAAGGTAAGAGTGTTTTAGTAAGTTCAGTGCGCTAAACTTAAACTTAAAAAGCACTTGAAATACTGAAAGTACTTGAGTTATTCCAGGAGAATTTTTGCCATTTTTCCACATTTTGGTGTTGGTGATTTCTTGTGCATTTGTCCATTTTTCTTATTGAAGTGTGTTTATATATATATATATATATATATATATATATATATATATATATATATATATATATATATATATATATATATATATATATAATATATAACAATTAAGTTAATCAAATAGTGAATGCAAATGAAAACACAGAAAAATGTGGAAATTACCAAAATTGCAAAAAGAAAGCATTAATCACAAAGATATATATATATATATATATATATATATATATATATATATATATATATATATATCTTTGTGATTAATGCTTTCTTTTTGCAATTTTGGTATTTTCCACATTTTTCTGTGTTTTCATTTGCATTCACAATTTGATTAACTTAATTGTTTTCATTAATCAATCGTTGCATATTTAAATTGAATTTAACACTTGTGAATTAATTTGCGTTTACTTAGAATTCTTTTCAAGTTTTAGTGTTGTTTAGCATTTGTGAATTAAATTCCAAATTTTAGTTATTGCCTAACACTTTTGAATTTCTATTGAATTCATTTTCTTGATTTTGTGAAAAATTAATTTTGATTTAATTTTTCTAATGATTCATTCAAGAATTAATTAAACTTTGTGTTATTTTCAAGTAACAGTAAAGATCCCTGAGATTGTGACTTTCACTTATAAATTTTGAGTTTGATAATAAATTTTTGTATTTAAAATTTTTATAAGTGCGTTCTTTTTCACCAGTATATTTAATTTTGTTTAGGTAGAAACATAGAGTGGTAATTGAGATGTTTTCCTTCAATTTAATTGAAGTGAGTAAGAACCTGGGAAGTACTTAGACTTTTAAAATCAGGGAAATACTTGGACATCTAAAATTGTTGATGGAGTGATGCCCTTTAATTAATTTAATTACATATAAGATTACCTCACACCTGTTTTAATGAACTTAGTCTGATTTTCTGCAATACTGGTAAGTTGGTTAAGGGATCACTGTCGCCTTTAGAGTATTCAGTCGTATTTTACCTGTGATGAAGGTTCAGGTGTCTGGCTGTTGTGAGGTACTCATTTAATGATCGGTTAGTGTAGTAACCAGGTACTTGGCACTTCGTCACAATATATATATATATATATATATATATATATATATATATATATATATATATATATATATATATATAATATATATATATATATATATATATATATATATATATATAATATATATATAGCAAAGTTAAACACTGTATCTGTGTTCTACTATGTTGTAGGAAGCCCACTAAAATTCGGAGAAAATTGAAAGTTTTTTATTTAAGCTTTCGGAGAGTACATTCTCTCCCTCTTTCAGAAAGAGGGAGAGAATGTACTCTCCGAAAGCTTAAATAAAAAACTTTCAATTTTTTTCCGAATTTTAGTGGGCTTCCTGCAATATATATATATATATATATATATATATATATATATATATATATATATAATATATATATATATATATATATATATATATATATATAGTGGTACCTCGAGATACGAAAGGCTCAACTTACGAAAAACTCGAAATACGAAAGCAAATACGAAAAAGTTTATGGCTTTACATACAAAAATTGCTCAAGATACGAAAGGTTGTTGCTGTAAAGTTCGAGATTCGCCCGGACCGCCGATAACAATTTTGAAACTCGCACGCCGCCAACTGAATAGACTCGCCACCATCCTCCCGCTCTCCCATTGGTTCCTGATGCTAGTCACCGCCATGAGATCCTTCTCTCCCATTGGTCAGCATCCCTCCCATGATGCATCTACGTAGCGGCGTGCTTTTTCGGCCACTCGGCAGCAAGATTGTTTCTATACGCATGTGGTATTCGTTCGTTCTAACGATTTCATTTATTAACATAAATTCATTAGTGATTTTGTTGTAGTATACTTTATTGTGTTGTGTGAGAACTTTACTACATACGTATACGTACTACATAACATAATTATGTACAGTATATACGTAGTCATGGGTCCCAAGAAACTTGAAATGCACGGAAAGAAGAGGATGCTCTCTTTGGAGATGAAGATGGAGATTATCAAGAGGTATGAAGCTGATATGCGATTGAGTGTGATCGCCAAGGAATACGGCCGAAATCCGTCAACAATAGGCACCATCCTTAAGCAGAAGGATGCCATCAAAGCAGCTACACCTTCCAAGGGCGTCACTATTTTGTCCAGCAAAAGGACCCACGTGCACGATGAAATGGAAAGGCTTCTTCTTGTCTGGATAAAAGACAAAGAAATCGCTGGTGATAGGATAACAGAGACGGCAATCTGCCACAAGGCCAGTGCTATTTTCGGCAATTTGATTGCCCAGGCCAAAGACGATGGAGGAGAAGGGACATCAACGCCAACCCCAGACTTTAAGGTGTTGCATGGGTGGTTCGAGAAATTCCGTAAACAGACTGGCATCCATTCGGTGGTGCAGCATGGGGAGGTGGGTAGCTCAGGCACGAAAGCGGCCGAAGCCTTTAAAAAGACATTCGACGAGATGATGATCAAGAAAGGCTACAGTTCTCAGCAAGTCTTCAACTGTGATGAGACTGGCCTTTTTTGGAAAAAAATGCCTCGTCGGACATACATCACGGAGGAAGAGAAGAAGCTACCCGGGCATAAGCCTATGAAAGACAGGCTCACGCTCGCACTTTGTTCGAATGCCAGTGGGGATTGCAAGGTGAAGCCCCTACTTGTCTATCATTCTGAGACTCCTCGAGCCTTCAAGGCCCACAAAATGCTTAAGGAGAAGCTTCCAGTGATGTGGAGGGCTAATGCAAAAGCCTCGGTAA